>NC_029791.2:10329950-10339195 GCF_000816755.2 Arachis ipaensis | reverse complement strand
TATGGATGTTTAAATCTAATAATTATTTTACATTACATAGTTCACCGTTAAATTAGACTAAATTTTTAAAATGGTTCTATAAATTCACGACTTTTACTATTTTAGTCCCTTAAATCTAAAACTTTTTATATTAGACTCTGAGATTTAACTATGGTAGAGGGCTAGCAATGGGTAGGGTAGGGTAGGGTTTAGACTTTACCATAACCCTACCTGCGGGTTGAAAACTTTCTTAAAACTCTACCCTACCCTACCTGCGAATTGAGAATCTCTCAACTCTAATCATACCCGCACCCTAAAGTTCTAAACCCTACCCTACTCGACCCTATCCGCAGAAACAAATAAAAAATTCAAATAAATATAAAAGTCAACCATTCCAAATTTTATACATATTAATAAAATAGAAAATAAAAAACTAAGTTCAAATTAAAATTAAAAACAATAAAATATTAAAAAAATCCAACATAAAATTACAAATAATATGATCATTAACTAGCTTAGTGATCATTTCAAGTTTTTATAAGAAGAAGATTGTGAGTACAAGACTCACTTTCTTCACTACATACATAACTTTTACATATATATTATATAATATATTAAGGATGCGGGTAGGGTAGGGTAGGGTAAACCCTAAACCCGTACCCTACCCTACCTGCAGGCAAATTTGCACCCTACCCTACCCTACCCTACCCACAGCGGATAGGGTCCGAATGAATTGGTTTGGGTTGGGTACCCGCGGGTAGAATATATATTGCCAGCCCTATATAGGTACCATATTGGTCTTTACCCTTTTTAGCACTGAATCAGTGAAGGAAGTGTTGAGCTAGCCAGCTATGACTTACTACACTGAACACATCGCTAAACAATGTCATTTCACTTTGGCGCTTAAACAAGACAAAAATAAGAGGGTGAAAAAGAGTTTATATGATGTGCAAACCATTTTATCTCCCTACATTCTCCAAAACGACCTCATATTTATGTTGTTTAAGAGCTAAAAAGAAACATCATTTAGTCCTGTGTTTAGCATGACAATTTAGAACTAGCTCAACATTCTGTTCGTTGACTCAATATCAAAAAAGATCCAGGGACTAATATGGTGTCTGAAACTGAATCTCAGGGACCAACATAGCTAGAGGGTTTGCTTTCAATTCAATATGCAGTTTTCTTCTCTTAATTTAGATAATTTAATATAATATTAATTTTACTATGAAAAGTTGTATGTGAAAATTGCATATGTAAGTACAACAACAACAATAAAGGGGTTGAATAATAGTTTTTCATTCTTATAGTTTTTCAAAGAACTTATAACACCTTAATTTTTTGAAAAATTAAATAAAAAAGAATTATTATTATTAAAATATATTTTTTGTCCCTAAAATTTTGAAAAATTTTAAAAATACCCTTAAGTTTTAATTTATTTTAATTTTATCCTTAATGTTTTAAATATGCCTTAATTATATCCTTTTTGTTAATTTTTTTATAGTCAACCAATAGTCAACCTTTTATTTCCAATTTTACCCCCTAATTCTAACTGTGTTTGGCCCATTCCCTAACTCATTTCAACGCCTCCACCTTTCTGCTCAACCTCATTTCATTTCTACACGGCTACACCTCCACCTTTCTTCCCAACCATCACCCATCCTCTCTTCATCTCTCTCGTTGCAACTGTCGGCGCCATCACCAACCAGCACCACCAATCTCCATCTTCGCCTCCAACATCATTCATCCGTCTTCCTCACCACTCATCCATATCTATTTTCATGATCATAAAGCAGCAAAAGACAGAGTCCGAATACCAATCATTCATCACGTTTCTCTTCTCCTAGTCCGACACACTCAAGTCTCATACAACATCACCATTCACGGCACCTCAAGCTCGTACTCCACCGTCCACGATTAACTGCTGTAAGAACCGCAACTAATCAACTGGTTAAGTAAGGGATTAATTGCCCTAATTAGACTTTGACAGGTTAGAGTGAGAATTTGAGGATTTAAAGGTAATTTTTAGACTCAGTAGGTTTTTTCTGAGTCAGAAAATGTGCTTTCTGTGAAAAATCGTGAAAAACCACAAACCGGCAGTTGAACTGGTTGAATCGGTTCAAGTCTGCCCGGTACCGCAGGAGAAAAAGTAAAAACCGGCGAAAACCTTAGAAATGGAAAATCGGGCGGTAATTTTAAAGGTTTGATCCGAAGTTGGGCCAAGCGGGCTAAAAATGCTAACGGTTTGGACCGGGTCCAAGTTGGGCCCAAGCCCAACATATAAAAGGCTCATTAAATGAACCAAACCAGCCACAACACTAAACAAACACACTTATACATGCTGAAAAGAGAAGAAGAGAGAAACCTTTTTGGTTACTATTCATCATCTTCTTCCAAAGCTCATATCTTGAGCTAGAGAGCTTCGATCGCCGCACCGTTTGTGGCTACGCATTTCTTGTGAAGAGCTCTACAAAACCCACCCAAAAAACTCTCAAGATAATCACGAAATCTTTCCAGTTTCTCTCTTGAAAATTTTGGGTACTTAGGGTTTATGCCTAAGTGAGTTTTTGTGATTCTTGGTGTATAGGTTTGCTCTAATCCTTGCTTAGCCTTGGATTCTTGCTAGTAAATCTGTTAGAGAAAGTAAGAGTCACCAAACCCTTGTGAATTCATGTTTAATTAGAACCCTAGGTTGATTTGAGGTGATTTATATGTATATAGTTTAATTTTGGTGGCTTTGGGAGCTTTTGGAACTTAATTGTGCTTATTGAAGTGGATTTGAAAGCTTGGATTTTGATTGGAAACTTATTAGTGCTAAGTTGGATTTTGGGTGCAAAAAAGGAATCGGCCAAGGTATGGTTTCAGTTTCCTCTATGTAGTATATAATATTCATGGACACATAGGCTAGTAACCAATAAGATAGGTTGAACTAAAATGATGGTTGGTGTGTTATATGTTGATGAATTGATGAATGTTGGGTTGATTGTGATGAATTAAAATGATGTGATGATGTTGAATGATTGTATAGATTGGGAGTTAGTTCCTTATAATAATTGTAGAGTTATGATTTATGAAATGCTGAGTTTGATGGTGATTTAGATCCTAATTGTTATAGAGTTGATGTTGGAATTGAAAGTAATGAAATGAGAAGGAGAATGTGGTAAGGTTGGTGTATTATGGTATAACTAGTACATTTTGATGAAAAGTGGTATTTTGAATGGCTTGATGTGATTTGGTATGGGTATGGTAATAAATTTTGGGAATTGTGAAGTGTGGCAAAATTGGGTTTTTGATGAACTTTGTACGATCATAACTTCTGCTTTGTTTTTCAAAACTGGTTGCAATTTGTTTAGATTAAAGATCTTTGAAAATTATTTAAATCGATATAAAATTTGCGAAAATTAGAATTTTGTAGAGGAAGTTATGATCCTTCAAACTTGGTGTTAAAAATCTGAAATTTTGCAAAGTTGCAGAATTTCATGATTACTGATATGTGCGGGCACACACTCTCGTGCGGACGCACACCATGTAAAAATTTCAACCTGTGTGGACGCACACACACCTGTGCACACGCACAGGCAGGGAAGTGCGTTCTGTTCGCAGCACTAGCACAGCTTGTGCGCGTACATATCCAAGGAAAAACTTCAACCTGTGTGGACGCACAGGTCTGTGCAGGCGCACACGTCGGGAAGGTCAGTCTGTTGGAGGCGCTGGCACGGGTCGTGCGGGTGAACAGATTCTAAAAAATTTTGTCCCCTGTGCGTACGCACACCCTGTGCGTACGCACACATTTTAAAACTTTCTAGACGTGCGCACGCACACACCTCTATACGGCTGCACACGTCCTGTTTCTTAAATTTTTCTTGTTTTCAACAATTCTACCTTCCCAACAAGGTTGTAAGCTTCTAAAACACCATTTTAAGAGTTTTGGGCTTAGTTTTGAGTATTAGAACATGGGATATAACTTAAGGGTTCTAGAACATGGTTTTGAGATAAATTAGAAAACGGAGGCCTAGGATTCTGGTATGTTGATAAGGGGTTTGACGTTAGGTAAAGGATGAATGATATATGAGATAAGGAATGATGAATTGTTGACATTTGGATACTGAGTTATGAATGGACAGTGGTTGAGATGAGTCGGGAATTCGGATTGAAGTAATGGATCTATGTATACTGAAAATGTTTTTGAAAACCACTGAGATAATATTTTTATATGATATTATGAGACGCTATGCGCCTGGCAGGGACGGTGGTTAATCCCGCCTGTCGAGGTAGCGGCGGCGGCGTAAGGGCGGTAGTTCATCCCGCTTGCGTTGAGATATGAGGTCTGTGGCAAGAGTATCCCGCTCGCATCCCTTCGGATCTATAGGGCGAGCAGGCACCGGTACCTGGACAGTGATCCGGGTACTATATCTCAGGGGTTCCCACATGAGAAATCCGAAGGCCGACGTCTCCATGGAGATGTGTCGGGTTGGCAGTTGAACCGACAATGTGATATCACAACTAGTAGGGCAGGCATCCATCATATGCATTTTCTACTTGTTTGTATGCTTTGTTTACTTGTAATGGTTTACCTAATTGAATAACATGCCTAATTGCTATCTGAATTAATTGCCTTATATGCTTATACTTGTGAGTTACTAGCTTTGTATATTACTTGTACTTTCTACTGGGATTGAGGAGGTTCGGAAGGCGGTGGCGATGGGATCGCATGGAGGATCGGTTGGTAAAGGCTGTGGGACAGCGGTGTTTGGTTAGAGTAGATATCCCTAAGATAGATTACCCCATTTATTAAGTTAAGGTGGATATATTTATGCTTATTTGTTTTAGAATGCTTTAAGCTTGAATCTTGTGATCGATATGGAGTTTAGGATTGCCTTTGGCGTCCTGGGGTCTTATATCCTACATCACTGGAAACTGTTACCATACCAAGAACCTCCGGTTCTCATACCATATCTTTGTTGTGTTTTTCAGATGCAGGTCGCAACCCACCTCGGTGAGTCGCTTTGGATGGTGACAGGAGCGGAGGATCCTGGATTCTTTTGGAGTCTTTTTAGTTTATCTATTTATAAATCTCTCTTTTGTATTTTGTTTAGCCTAGAGGCTTGTATTATGAGAGAAAAACTTGTATAAGCTGTTTTAAAACTGTCAGTTTTCTGTATAATTCTGTATACTTATGTATGGCTAGCCGGCTTAAACTCCGCGAGTCAAGGCTAGTTTTCTATGATATTATATACTTATATTTTGTTGTATCTCATCTGTTTCTTATGCCTTAAGATAGTGCGTTTTGCGCCTTTGAAAATCCTGTTTTGAGCTATATTCTTCATCGGGCTTCTAGATTATATTATTTCTTCTTTATATTATACGTATGAGCTTAGAACTGTCGTAACCTTTGATTAACCTTTACTTTATGGCGCGAGGTAAGTCTTAGGCTAATTAGGGTGTTACAACTGCGCCTAAAGCTCCGTCACTCATGACTCATCACGCTCAGAGATCCACTGTCCGCGTTTCACTGTGCCTTGAGGTCCGCCGTTATATGCGCTATGGCTTCCCTCTCCGACAGCCTCAACTCCCCTTCTTCCTCTGCCCATGTCCAGATCTTGAACATTAATTGGTTTCAAAAACAGCCCAATAGAAACCATGAGGTTTAATTTCTTGTTCAGATCTACAATTAGGGTTCAATTCTTCGAATGGTTTTCTATTAGTTTGTCAATATCACTCTTTTATATTTAATTTTGGTATTTTTAACTCGTTGCTGGGTTGTAATTTTGGTACTTCATTTTGCAATTGAGCCAAATGTGTGAATTGATAAAGTTTGTCCACACTTAAGATACTGAAATAGTTAACATATATGGTTGTGATTAGCAATATGAATATATAGTCAATGCCTTGTTGTCTAAAATAAAGGTTTATGCTGAATTTTTTAAACTATTGCCTTTTAGAATATAGATAAATTTAAAAATTTTAACCTGGCAAGTGCGGCGGCACAACAAAGAGAAGAAGGGCGATGAGTGGCAGTGGTTGTGCAAAATGGTTGGTGAGACAATGAGAAGTAAGAGAGAATGAGAGTTAGTATGAGAGAAAAGGCAATGGGAGACGGAGATAGAAATTGGTGGTGGTGGCGCCTGTGGTTGTCGCGAGAAAGATGAATGAGAGGATGATCGATGGTTGGTAAGAAAAGTGGAGGTGTTGGAATGGAATGAAGTTGGAAAGAAAAGGGGAGATGCATTGGAATGGATTATGCAGCGTGCCAAACACTGTTAGGATTAGAGGGTAAAATTGGAAACAAAAAGTTGATTATTGGTTGATTATAAAAAAATTAACAAAAAAGATATAATTAAAGCATATTTAAAATATTAAGAATAAAATTGAAACAAATTAAAATTTAAAGATATTTTTAAAACTTTTTAAAAATTTCAGAGACAAAATATATACTTTACTCTTATTATTATTGTTGTTGATCAAAAGAAAAAAAAAGAAGAAAAAAGTGGCCGAATGCTTTAAGGAAGTAAAGATAAAGATAGCCAAAGGTTCCTTGCATGTAAACATATATATAATCATGACACATGTCATTCTATTTATTAATCATCATCATTTTTACTTCATTTGCTTCTTTGTATCACCAAACCAATATGAAAGAATAAGAGAAAGAAAATTGACTGAGAGAGAAAGGGAGAGAACCGAAGCTCCTTCCGGCTTTGATTTTTTGTGATCCGTAACTCTAATAAAAAATCTAATCCAATAAAAATGTTTGTATCTTTCTTTTCTATATGTTGGTATCACTTTTTTCGGTGAAAGCTGACGGTGACATAGCTCTCCTTCTCCTTGAGTTCAGCCAATTAGAATTTTAGGAGGCACAGATAATTTCTGACATTTCCTTCTTCAGCAGCTCGATCAAAAAGTTTTTCCGAAGTTTTTCGTTGTTTTAATTTCGTATGGAGGTAGAATTTTGGTGATTTTATAATAATTAAATATGAATTTGATCAGTGAACGTTGGTTTGATTAATTATTGTTTGAGTTTGAATGAGTTTATGTTGAATTATTGTTATTTACTTGAGATTTTGATTCGGTTATGTATGAACAGCCACTTGGGGTATTTTTTATTATTTTGGGAGTAAAAATAGATTTTCAAAAATTTAAAAAATTATATTAGCTAATTTTGAATTATTAAAGAAATGATTATGTTTTGAGTCTCGAGAAAAATATTATGTTTGAATTTGATTTATCAAGAAAAAGAGTTTAATGAAAGAAAAATAGATTTGAATTGTTTTTAAAGAGAGATTTTGATATTTGGAAAATACCTGGGCAGTACGTAAGGGTTTTGGGTTAGTCCCACTTGCTTTGGGTATGAGATGAAGAAGAAGAATTATGAAAACTAAGTTTAATTATGGAATTTTGAAAGATTATGACAGAATTGATATGATAATGAATTTTTGAATGAAAAACTTGGGTAGAGTAGCAAGGATTGTGGTTCGTCCCGCTTGCTCCAAGTCAGTGACAGCAGTAGTGGATTATTCCACTTGCTCCAAGTTGAACTTTTAAACACCCGCCTGAGTAGTAGCCACAATAGTAGTTATTCCACTAGCTCTGGGTTAAGCCGGTAGTAGGAAGGGAGTTGTAGCTCAAATCTACTTGCTCCGCAATGAGTGTTTCTGTCCATGGCTAGCTACCAAGATATGTTGCGTTGGCTATATAACCGACAGATGATATCATCAACCATGGAAAAGGCATGCATCATATGCATTGCTTGTCTTGCTTGTTTATGCATACTTCTTTGTGATATGTGTTATCTGTGATTAAGAGTGTGTCCTTCTTGACTTGTATAATTTTTTCTATATCTCTAGTCTATTATAGTTGTATCATGAGGTTTGCTGCCATTGGCCACTTGTTAAGGATTGCAAGTATGCTGTTATGGAATTCCTGTGTAACAAATAATAAAATGAATATATAACTATACACTCCGATCTTACAAAGAACTTCCCAATTCTTACTCCTTATTTTCACCTCTTTTAGATACAGATGCGAAGGTTTAATATGGAGTTACAGGAACATAGAAGAGTATGTTTGCGAATTAAGTTATTGCTAGAATTTATTTTTCCCTCACCCTGTTAGTTGAAGTTTTATTCAGAGGGGTAGGTTTTTGTGATCAGTTTTGTATATATTACTATAAGGTATTAATAATATTAAGTATGTGAATATGTGTATTTGATTTTGTTGGAAAGGTCTTAACTTTTTAGTAAACCTGTCGATATTTTAACGCATAAAGGCTCAATATTAAGTAGATAATAAAGGAGTTAGGATGGTAACGCCTTACTTTTGGTACGATCATGCCGTGCTGAAAGTTATGCCGTGCTGAAAGTTAGGGTGTTACAGAACTAATCTGAGCTTAATATATCATTTTATATGTCAAGCGGATGTCAGTTTAATTTATGAGATTTAATTCAATAATCTTTTGTAAAGTACAAAATTCTCTCAGAGATTTGAGTATATAATTACTATCTCATTCCTCTTTTTTATTTTTTCTGTTTTTAATTTTTTTTATCTTTTTAAATCAGTTGGTTCCAACTTTCTCAGCTTTAGAAAAAAATTCATGTTAGTATACGAGAGGCTATATCTAATTTGTTTTAATTGTTAAAAATATGGTCATAAAATAGATGTTTATCCAAAGAAAAATTATGAAAATTTATCTAAAAAAGTGTGATAATAGATGTTGGTAATCAGAATTCTATAAACATAATTTATTCTGATAATCGAAGCCAGTAATAGGGAATGAAAAATGAAGGCCAAAAAAACAAAAGAAAAATAGAAGGTGAAGAATCTAGATCAATAGAAGGTGAAGAATCTGAATCAGCATTTACATATGATGCCAGTAATTTTTTCTGCTAGTGATAATTGTATCCGATAAAATATGCTTCATAGGGCCAACTGCTTTCACAAGACACAAAATCAGGATAATATCTCTGAATCAAAGAAAGAAAATATGTATGAACTATGGATGGGTTATTAAGAGACAACAACAAAAAAATAAGCAAAAATTAGGAGAGCTAAAACCGACCAAAAAAAGGAAATTATTCCACATATTTAAGGCCTTAAATATCATGAATGATGAGAAAGGAAAACAATCTCAGCCTAAAGAGGAATTGCAATCCAAACAATAATTCTAATTAAATACAACTATTGTAAATAAATTAAAAAATATAAATTTAATATTAATTTTTAAATTTTTTATTAAATAATTTCTTATAAAAAAATTAATTTATTATAGTTTT
>NC_029791.2:10325153-10329573 GCF_000816755.2 Arachis ipaensis | reverse complement strand
TAATCACATGTGCCATGCACGTGATAAGATTGAAATTATAATTTTAAGTTGTTATGTTAAATTTCATTTTAATTATAATAATTTAATTAATAAAAGAAACTTGTATGCGTTGTTTTTCTTTTCTTAATATAGTGTTAATTGTATTAACTATAAAATATTTATTTAATCTACTTTTTTCAATAAATCAGGCATATATACTCAATATGACCATAAATAATCTAGTAATACTCAATATGATTTTATAAGTTCTCCTTTTCCGGTTAAGAGTCCAATAACATCTAATTTAAAAAAAAAACGAATTAAAAGCATAAAATTAAAGACAAATAAATGAAACAACATAATAATAATGATGATGATGATGATGCAAATTAATTACGCACTAAATAAGTTAGCTTTTTCATTTGTTTGTCTCAATATATCAGCATGATCGAGAAAATTGAAATGATTGTCAGGAATGTTACGATCATCAATCGTATTTACTATACGCGACTCCTTCTTAAAGGTTATTCTACACACATGTGTAGTCGGAAGATAAATTCCGCTTGATTCCTCAATCAGAAAATTTGAGAAGACATAAACTTTTTCCTCGATAAGATCATTCTCAAACATCTTTGCCAAATAATTCTTCACTGAACAATGGATTTTATCACACTGTAAAACAAATTAAAAACGAAGACTATTAGCACTTACAACTCTATTAAATCGCATTGTGGTTGATTCCTCCAAGAGTTTACTCACGAAATAAAGTTAAAATGTGAACAGTAAATATATATAAACTGGACCTAGCATCACTCGAAGAAATCATGTAGAATAATCAACCTACTTTATCATCTATGAGAACCATTTATAGATAAGCTGTCTTACTCTTGTCAAATTTGGATAGAACTTTCCATAACCTTATAATCCTTGCCTTTATTTTCCAAACATTTCAATTTCAATTTCATATAACAAAACAGTGGTTTTCAAAAATTATGGAATCTTTTTTTGACATATGTATTATGCCATACGTATAAATTATACGGGTTATTATATAAATTCATATATATGCATAGCAAAATAGTTTAATATTATATATTTTTTACATTAATTATATGCCAATATTTTGAAAAAAGAGATAAAAAAGAGATATATAAATATGTATAATATTATTACTATATATGAAGCAGTTTTGTATTGCTTTAATTATAAAGACTTACTATAATTATATAAAATTTAATTTGAGGAAATAATTTCGCTTGCCATAAATAATATACTAAAACTGTTAGTATATTATCTTCTATATGGTTAATTGAATTTATCAATGATTTTTTCGTGTAAATCGTTATTACCCAGGTTTTAATAACTACTTAATATACAAAATTTGAAATTGGAAATTGTTATTACTAATTCAATTAACTGGTTAATTGAGACAATTATTAAGGTGCAAAATCATTGATTTACTCAATAGATTTCCATATATTATTTATATTTCAAGTAATAATTTAAAATTATATTATTTACCCAGTTAATAATACTATTATTAATAATTATTTTTTGCATTGATTTTTAAATCAATTATTAAATAATTATTTTTGTTAAGATAATTGTTTATAAATTATTTCAAATTATATTTTGTTAAGATATAATTATTTAGATTATTACTCATGGCACGGGTATAATTTCATTTTATACCAATTAATCAATTATAATTATATGACACGGGTGTAATTTCAATTTTATCCACCGATTATTGGCAAATAAATTTTATTCCAATTATAAATAAAATCTGTTTTGGCAAATAAATTGTCTTTAGGTCAACGATTTAATATATGTGTAGGTTCATTTTTTGTCAAATATAATGAAAATACAAATAAAGAAATAAAGGATAAAAATAAACTCAATAATATCTGACACTACTTCATTTTATTAAATTATTTAAAAATAGCACATCCACAAAAAATAATCGTAATATATAAATTGAGGCAATAATTTAAAATTCTATAATTATAATTTAATCAAATACTAATAGTAAAACCAAATTACCTAAACAATATTGAACATATTCTAGTCCTTAATCACCTATAGTATAGAATCATTCTTGTAACGACAACCAACTGAAATAACATTGTAAGTTTCAATATTTAGAATTCGTGCAAAATCAAACCATCCTCTTGTTAGATAAGCTTCATCATCCGCTATCCATACAATGCGGCAAGGTATAGAATTGCCACACCGAGAAATCAAACTAACTCTTATTCCCCTTAATGGCATTGCATGCATGCAAAAGAAAGCTGGTAATTTATGAAAAAAATCAAAATATGTTAAAAAATTATTCTAATAATGAACAGCTTAAACTAAGAAAATTTAAATATATTACCAATCGTTGAAATTGCATATCTGAATTTGTTACGAATTTAGCAAAACTGAACTAAAACTGAGGGAATTCAATTTCATTATGTGCTCCACTTTGAAGATTTTCGGGCAGACGTAAAAATCATGGAGGGGATGGAACTTGAACTTGCCCTATAATGTTCCGTGGATGCAATTCCTCAATAAAAAATCGAGCTCCTCCTAAGAAATCTAACTTTAACCACATTCCATTGGATTGGTCATAATAGGTGAGTAGATCCAACAATCCTTCGGTAAAGTAGAGACTATTGCCTCTTCTTTGAACGCTTACATCTATGTAGTTGGAACCCGAATCAGTGAAGACAATTCGATGAGGTATTTCATGGATGTGATGCATTGTAAATGATTGTGGCAAAAGACAATCGAACTGGAACATTAGACGATAAGAATAAGTATAATTATATATTATTCATTTAGTATTAATTATAATATAATTACAATAAAATAATTTAGGATAGAAAAAAATTTTATTCATTTTGGAGGGAAAACGGAGACATGAGAGATCGACACGTCACCTTTAATAGCTGGGGGAAAACCCAGTTTTAGTATATTAAGTAGATTATTATTTTACATTACATAGTTCACCTTTTAAATTAAAATGGTCTTATAAATTTATGACTTTCACTATTTTAGTCTCTTAAATCTAAAATATTTTATATTAGACTTTGAGATTTAACTATGGGTACCATATTGGTCTCTACTCTTTTTAGCACTGAATCAGTGAATGAAGTGTTGAGCTAGCTAGCTAAGACTTACTACACTGGACACATCGCTAAACAATGTCATTTTGCTTTGGTGCTTAAACAAGACAAAAATAAGAGGACAAAAAAAAATTTATATGATATGCAAACTGTTTTATTTCTCCACATTCTCCAAAACAATCTCATATTTATTTTGTTTAAGAGCTAAAACGAAACAACATCATTTAGTCCTGTGTTTAGCATGACAATTTAAAACTAACTCAACATAAAAAAAGATCGAGGGACCAATATGATATCTAAAACTGAATCTCAGGGACCGAAATAACTAGAGAGATTGCTTTCAATTCAATATGCAGTTTTTTTCTCTTATTTTAAGTAATTTAATATAATGAATTTGAATCACGTCTTATGCATGCAATAATTTATTAGACAACGACCAACTACTCTTAAATAAAACTCATATTCGCAGTGGATTAGTTTTTGACCTATTAAATTGGAGGATACCATGATAATATAATAATAATAATAATAATAATAATAATAATAATAATAATAATAATAATAATAATAATAATAATAATAATAATAAGCGGTTGAATAATAGTTTCTCATTCTTATAGTTTTTTAATTTGAACTAATCTAAACTTAATATATCGTTTTATATGTCAAGCAGATATTATTTAATTTATGAAAGATTTAATTCAATAATCTTTTGTGAAGTACAAATTTTTGCAGAGGTTTAAGTATATAATTTCTATCTCATACATCCTTTTTATTTTTCTGTTTTCAATTTTCTTTATCTTTTTAGACCAGTTGGTTCCAACTTTTTTAGCTTTAGAGAAAAAATTCATGTTAGTATACGAGTGGCTACATTTAATTTATTTTAATTGCTAATAATATGGTCATAAAATAGATGTTTACCCAAAGAAAAAATATGAAAATTTATCTAAAGAAAGTACGAATATAAATGTTGGTAATCATAATTCTATAAACAATAATGAAAGTCAAAAAAAAAAAAAAAATAGAAGGTGAAGAATCTGAATCAATAGAAGGCAAAGAATCTGAATCAATATTTACATATGATGCCATTAATTCTTTCTGATAGTGATAATTTTATCCGGTGAAATATACTTAATGGGTCCAACAGTTTTTACAAGACACAAAATTAGGATAATATCTTTGAATCAAAAGAAGAAAATATATATGAACCATGGATGATTATTAAGAGATTACAAAAAAAAAAAATATGCAAAAATCAGGAGAGGTAAAACAGACCAGAAAAAAAGAAAATTATTCCACATATTTAAGGCATTAAATATCATAAATGATGA
>NC_029791.2:10324421-10324955 GCF_000816755.2 Arachis ipaensis | reverse complement strand
ACATTACATCATTCACCATTAAATTAGATTAAATTTTTAAAATATTCTTATAAATTCACAATTTTTACCGTTTTAGTCCCTTAAATTTAAAATTTTTTATATTAGTCTCTCAGATTTAATTAAAGGTACCATATTAATCTCTATCCTTTTTAGCATTGAATCAGTAAAGGAAGTGTTGAGCTAGCTCGCTGTGATTTACTACACTGGACACATCGCTAAACAATGCCATTTTTCTTTGACGCTTAAACAAGACAAAAATAAGAGGACGAAAAAGAGTTTATATTGTGCAAACCGTTTTATCTTCCCACATTCTCTAAAACGATCTCATATTTATCTTGTTTAAGAGCTAAAACGAAACAACATCATTTAATCTTGTGTTTAGCATGACAATTTAAAACTAATTCAATATTCGTTCATTGACTCAACATAAAAAAGATCCAAGAACCAATATGTTGTCTGAAACTGAATATCAGGAACCAAAATAACTAGAGAGTTTGCTTTCAATTCAATATGTAATTTTTTTTCTCCTAATTT
>NC_029791.2:10322787-10324406 GCF_000816755.2 Arachis ipaensis | reverse complement strand
CATATAATAATAATAATAATAATAATAATAATAATAATAATAATAATAATAATAAATGGTTTAATAATAGTTTCTTATTCTTATAGTTTTTTAATTTGAACTAATCTGAACTTAATATATCATTTTATATGTCAAGTGGATATTAGCTTAATCTATGAGAGATTCAATAATTTTTTGTAGAGTACAAAATTTTTCCAGAGATTTGAATAATATAATTACTAATTCATTCGTCATTTTTATTTTTTTATCTTCAATTTTTTTTTATTTTTTTAAACCAATTGATTCCAACCTTCTCAGCTTTAGAAAAAAAATTCATACTAGTATACGATAGGCAACATCTAATTTGTTTTAATTAGTGAAAATATGGTCATAAAATATATGTTACCTAAAGAAAAATTATGAAAATTTATCTAAAAAAAGTATGATTATAGATGTTGGTATCATGATACTATAAACATAATTTATTCTGATAATCGAAGTCAGTAATAATCGAAGTCAGTAATAGCAGATGGAAAATGAAAAAAAAAAATAGAAGGTGAAAATTTTGGATCAATAGAAGGCAAAGAATCTAAATAAACATTTTACACATAGTGCTATTAATTCTTTCTACTAGTAATAATTTTATCCGGTAGAATATATTTAATGGGCCAACAGCTTTTAAAAGACACAAAATTAGGATAATATCTCTAAATCAGAAGAAGAAAATATGTATGAATTATGAATGGTTATTAAGAGACAAAAATGAAAAAGTTAAGCAAAAATCAGGAGAGGTAAAATAGACAAAAAAAAATTATTTCACATATTTAAGGTCTTAAACATCATAAATGATGAAAAAAAAAAACAATCTCAGCCTAAAGAGGAATTGCAATCTAAACCGTAATTCTAATTAAATATAACTATTGTAAATAAATTCAAAAATATAAATTTAATATTAATTTTTAAAATTTTTTATTAAATAATTTCTTATAAAAACTTAATTTATTATAGTTATAGTTCAATATAAAATTACATTAAATTTTTAAATAGTTTTTCAATTTCACGACTTTTACTATTTTAGTCTCTTAAATCAAATTTTTTTTATATTAGTCTATAAGATTTAACTAAGAGTACCATATTGGTCTCTACTCTTTTTAGCACTGAATCAGTGAAGGAAGTGTTGAGCTAGCTAGCAGCTAGCTATGACTTACTACACTGTACACATTGCTAAACAATTTCATTTCACTTTAGCGCTTAAATAAGATAAAAATAAGAAGGCGAAAAAGAGTTTATATGATATGCAAACCATTTTATCTTTCTACATTTTCCACAACGACCTCATATTTGTTTTTGTTTAAGAGTTAAAACGAAACAATATCATTTAGTTCTGTATTTAGCATAACAATTTAAAACTAGCTCAACATTTTGTTAGTTAATTCAATATAAAAAAAAATTCAAAGACCAATATGGTGTCTAAAACTAAATTTCAAGGACTAATATAAAGAATAAAAAAATTACTGTTAGATTTTTATATTCTTTAACATATTAGGATAAAAAAAGGTACAAAATTAATAATTACATAAACAATGGAGTAAAGAATAATAATAATAACAAAATATTAAATATAAAATAGTAAATTTATC
>NC_029791.2:10295123-10322781 GCF_000816755.2 Arachis ipaensis | reverse complement strand
TGTATTTTTATTAAAAATTAATTAAATAATATTATTTAAATTAAAAAGTTAATTAAAGACTTAAAGTTAAAGGATACCTAGCATTTTTGTTTTGATATATATACGCGTAATATGGTTGATATCAAACATGGTAAAGAGGGAACAAGATCAAGTAGAGTCGCGATCAAGTTTCAGCCATACCAATCATAGTCCTATTTTGTTTTCCTTGTTTTTTCCTATTTATTATGTCGGTGTTTTGAGGCCTGGAGTTGGGCCAATTTCATAATCATAACAGTTGTATAGAAAGTTGACCGTAAAACAGCCAAAAAAGGAAGCACTTCACGTTAATGGTAATGAAACGAATGAGAACATTGTGTTGTGCAGAGGAGGCGAAGCAAGTGAGGGGATAAGATTATAATTTATAAGAACATTGAAGTGCCAACTACGCCATATTCATTTCTTTGGGTTTGCATTTGCCTTGGTCAAGCTAATTAGTTGTTCACCAATGTTCTTTAGTAAATAAACCTTAGCCGAAAAACTAGCTTGTGACTCATTAACCACCACTTTTTTGAGATAAATAGTCGATTTATATGGTTTACTTAGGTAGTTCATTATTTTTAAGAGTATTTAGTAGTTCCTTGAAAAAAACATAGTTGTAAATTTGGTAGTTGAAATTTTGATTTAATTTTTAAAATCTTTAAATCAAATAACTTTACAATTTAAATCTCGTTATGATTTTATATTTTACATATTTAATTCACTTTTTTAATTTTTTTATATTTTACATATTTAATTCACTTTTTTAATTTTGCATAAACTCTCGATTTTCTCTATGCATAAGGATGGATGGTAAACATGATATAAAATCTTCATATATAGTATAATTTATACACTAAACTCATCTAATAAAATGTCTAACCTATTTTTACCCCAACCAAACATTACCTAAGAATGAATTTGATGTAAGAAAAACAATTAATGAGAAATAATTCATGAATTAATTGAAAATGAAAATTACCAAGAAAATGTAGTGTAAAAATGATCAATTCATGATGTAAGAAAATGTTTCTTTTTCTTTTTGTTCGGTACCTGGGGTTCTCGGGTAATCGGGTTGTCGATGAATGGTGATAAGGAGGGAGAGAGATCCCGGGCGAGTGCGGAGCGGGTACTGGCAACGTTGGGGAGCGAGCGGAGTGAGGGGGTGGTCACCTGCAAGGACACTCCAACGATCAAGTCAGAGTCCGTACTGAGGGTGGCAGAGTTAGGTAAGGATGTGACGTACCTTGGGGGGAGAGCTGTCCTCTCCCCTTATATAGCGTGTTGGGTGGGCCTAGTGGTGGCTTGGCCCATTGGTGGAGAGTTTGAGCTGTCACTTTCCACGCATGCGGGTCGTCCGTACTGGGGGGTCGGTACCTCGGGTACCGACCCTGGGGGTTCCGACCCGGCTAGTGGCGTGGTTGTGAGGTGGTTGGTCTCTGGGTCGGTTATGGCTAACCGACCCGAAGGGATCCGTTAGGGCTCCTTGGGCTTGGGTGGGGCGGTGCCCCGACCCGGCGGCTTCTTGGGCTGGACCGTCAGTCCGTAACAATGCCCCCAACGCGTTAGCCTCGAGGTCCGAGACTCGTGGCTGGGCGCGTTCGTCGTGAGCTCTTCTTTTTCTTGGCAGTTCGTGGGTGACGCTTTGTTTTTCTTCGCGTTTGGTCGCTTCAATTTTCGTGCCGCTTTTTGGTTTTGGCGCTGAGCATTTAATGCCCGTCGCTTCGTTGTTTTGAAATTTTGGGTGAAATGGCAGTTATGCCCCTACCCTTTAGGTGCTCCTCCTCGGCGGTTACTCTTTTCTTGTCTTACTTTTATTTCGTAACCCCCACTCCTCTCTTTTAGTATTCTTCCTCTCTTCTCCGCAAGTTCTTCAGTGTTGCTGCCTCTTTTGTTCATACTGCTGCTGTTGCTTGAAGCATCTTGCTCTTTGCTTTCTTTGCAATCTCCTGTTTCTTCTGGTGAGTTTTCTGTTCGTTCTTCCCTTGTTTCAATTGTTGCTTTATTTCTGGCGCTTTTGCTTTGTTGCATGCTTGGATCTTTTGCGTTTCTTGTTTGTTTTTCCTTTTTAGAGGGGGTGCCACTGGGTTTTTCTTTGGTTTCGCTCGCATTTCTGGGTTTTTCCTGGGTTTTGCTTGTATTTCTGGGTTTTCCCTGGGTTTTTTGCTTGCATTTCTGGGTTTAGGGGGAGATTCGTAGCTTCCTTTTTCTCTTTCTTGTTTTGAGGGTTTCTGACTTCCCGTGTTGACTTTAGTGGTGCCCCTAATGTAGGTATGGACGATCGTCTTGCTTCTTCGAGCCAGGCCCAGCGCCCCCTGGCCGACTTCGTCGACCACTATGCTTGGGTTTCCTCTGACGTGAAGGATACCCCTTCCAAGGTGACTAGGGAAAATCTCCAGAAGTTACGACAAGCTAGACTCTTATTTGGGGGGGTCCCGAGGAGGCGCTCTACCAAGTCTTTGTCCCTGCTGCTCGTGAGCGCGTGTGCCATAAGAATTTGGCTTCCCCGACAGTTGTTGATTGGCTGTGGGTTTACGAGCCTATGTTCACGACTTTAGGGCTTCGTCTACCTTTTTCTCCTTTTATTATGGGCTTGCTGAATCGCTGTGATGTTGCGCCGTCGCAACTTCATCCGAATAGCTGGGCCTCCATTCGGTGTTTTGAAATGGTCTGCAAGTTCCTCGAGCTTCCGATCTCAGTGAACGTCTTTCTTTACCTTTTTCTGCTTACGAACCCTCTAGCCAGGGGAAGGCTAAGAAGGGTTATATGTCTTTTAGGGCCCAACAGGGGCGTAGGATTTTTGGTCTCTTTGAGGACTCCTTTCACGAGTTTAAGTCTAACTTTTTTAGACCGGTAGAAAGGCATCATCCTTTTTGGCTCTCGGCTGAGGGAGCTCATCTGATCCCGACCTATTGGAGCTTTGGTGTGGGATCTGATTATCTTATCAAAGTATCTTATGACTGGTTGAATAAGGAGGATCGTAGCATTGCTGACATTTTGTTGTCTATTTTTGGTGAAAAGAATCTTAATCCTCGCTTGCTAATGGGAGACCGGAAAGCCGGTCGGTCGTATGTTGGTGGGTTATCTCTTCCTTGCACTTTTGTGTTTTCCTTTTCTTATCTATTGACGTCTTTCCTTTCTCTTTTGTTCACAGTTTCTATGGCTGGCGGGAAGAAAATTTTAGCTGACTTGATGAGTCTCATCAAGGAAAATGAGGAGGGTGAAGGTGACTCTCCATCGAACCCTCCAGCGGGCCAAGGGCAGGAGGAGGTTGGTGAGACCGGGGGGAACAGAGATCGGGCGGCCGAGACCGGCCCGGTTCACCAGGGAGATGCTGTCCCTTCCGAGAAGGTTGAGGAAGTTTCTGATGTGGGGGTGGAGATTTTTGAGGACGACTTTGGTGATGAAGAACTGAGACTCGTGGGAAATGTTAAGAAGAGAAAACGGGACACCGGCAAGGCCCTCCCTGTTATGGAGAAGAACTTCGATGCCGGGGGCTTTATCGAGTCTCAATTGCTTCCCGGCACCGAGGAGTATTTCCATGAGGCCGACCTCTCCGGGCAGGCTAGGTGGATCTATCGTAGTCTCCTCCGTGCTGCTGCTATCGCCAAGAAGGTTGAACCTGTCTTGGGGTAGCTATCACGCCATGGAGGTGAAGCTTAGGAACTCCCAAAAGGATTTGATGGATTCACGGTCCCGAGAGGAGTCTCTAAAAACCAAGCTGTCTGACTGTGAAAAGAAAGTTGAGGAGGATGCTAAGGAGATTAATAGACTGGTGGATCGGGACATGACTTTAATGAAGGACCTGAATGCCTCCCGAGGTGAGACTGCAGCCGTGAAGAAAAGGGTTGAGGAGCTGGAAGAGAAGTTGAAGTTGTCTGAGAGTTCGGCGGAGGCGGCTGCTCGGGAGGTAGCGCCCCTAAAGAAGAGAAACAAAGATCTTGCCAGGAGAGCTCGTGATGCCGTTAAGCTGACCGATGAGGGGATAAAGCTACAGGTGGCGGTGCTGGCTCCCGACCTTGATCTCTCTCAGGTTGGCGCGATGAAGACTGTGGAAGGTGGGAAGATTGTTGACATCCTTTGATTTGTTAGGATCTAACTTTATTTATTTTGTAATGTTCATCATTTTGGGCCCGTTGGTGGGCGCCTTTTAGTCGTATTTGAACACTTCTTTGTGCTTTTTGTTGGATTTTATTCGGGCCGTCGTGGTCATTGCTTTTTATTCCGTATGTTCGGGCCGTCGTGGCTTTTTTTGCTTTTGTTCGTTTATTATCGTTTTTGCTTTCCTTTGGGCCGTTTTTTGGTCCCTTATGGTTCCCGGGGTGATCAGTCCCGGGTCACCGTTAGGTCGACCGTTTCACGCTGCGTTTTATTTGAGACTTGGGATAATATGAACTTGCAAAAGATAAACTTATCATACTGTTAGACAAAGGAATTTGTAATGCATAAACAAATTTAAACAAAGGTAGGTATTCACATAAAGCATAAAAGAAATCGTAAAAGCGGAACATGGGAACGGGGGTTGGGGTCACGTTGGCCGCCCCTTCTTACGAGTAGAACCTTCTGAGGTTCGCCATGTTCCATGTTGTCGGTACTTCGTTCCCGTTCAACCTTTCTAGCTTGTAGCTCCCTTTGCCGAGGACTTCTTTTATACTGTAAGGTCCTTCCCAATTTGCGGCTAGCTTGCCTTCTCCTGGTGTCGATGGGCCTATGTTGTTTCGTCGTAGGACCAGGTCGCCTTCTTCCAGGTTTCTTTTCAGTACTTTGCCATTGTATCCGAGGGCCACTCTTTGCTTGATAGCTGCTTCCGCCAGGTGCGCCATTTGCCTCGTCTCGTCGGCTAGGTCTTTTTCAACGGCCTCGCTGCCCCCACCGAGGAGCAGCCTTGGACTCGGTTCTCCGATCTCGACTGGGATGACAGCGTCGACCCCGTACGTGAGTCGGAAAAGGGTTTCCCCGGTGGATGACTGGGGGGTGGTCCTGTACGACCATAGCACTGGGGCTAGTTCTTCTGCCCATGAGCACTTTTTCCCCTCGAGTCGTTTTTTCAACCCCTTTAGGATAACTTTGTTGGCCGCTTCAACTTGGCCGTTGGTTTGAGGGTGTTCGACTGAGGAGAACTTTTGCTTGATCCCTAGTCCTTCCAAGAATCCTTTGAACTTCTTGTCGGTGAACTGGGTCCCGTTGTCCGATATGACGGCTTCCGGTATCCCGAATCTTGTGACCACTTGTTTCCACATGAACTTTTGGCAGTTCGTTGCGGATATGCTGGCTAGTGGTTCTGCTTCTACCCACTTGGTGAAATAATCTATTGCTACTATTAAGTACTTCACCTGCCCGGGTCCTGGGGAAATGGGCCCAGGAGGTCGACTCCCCACTAGGCGAAAGGTCGGGGGGCCAACATTAGATTGAGTTCCTCTGGAGGCGCTTTGTGGAAGTTGGCATTTTTTACATTTCTTTACGAATTCCTGAGCATCTGACATCATGGTGGGCCAGTAGTATCCTGCCCTGATGATTTTTCTTGCTAGAGATCTTCCCCCGATATGGTGACCACAACACCCCTCGTGTACCTCCCTCAGGACGTAGTCTGTCTGGTCGGAGCGCAGGCATTTTAATAGTGGTTGGTGGAGCCCTCGCTTGTACAGCTGTCCCTGTATGATCATGTACTTGGGGGCCTCCCTTTTGATAAATTCCGCCTCCTTTTGGTTGGGAGGTGTTTCTGCGTGCTCTAGATATCGGGAGATCGGGTCTAACCACGAGGGCGGGTTTGGAGCTTGGGTTGCGCACATGACGATCGCAGGTTCTGTTGCCAGCCCTTGAATCAGAGATCTGTTCCCCGTGCCGGGTTTAGTGCTTGCGAGCTTGAAGAGGAGGTCGGCTTGGGTGTTCCTTTCTCTAGGAACATGCTGGATTGTTACTTCCTTGAAGCCTTTGCATAGTTCTTTTACTTTTTTCAAGTATTTCTGTAGCAGCGCATCCCTGGCCTGATAGCTACCGTTTACTTGGGAAATGACGACTTGGGAGTCGCTGTTGACTTCCAATCTTGATGCTCCGATTTCTTTGGCTAGCATCAGTCCCCCTATCAAGGCTTCATACTCGGCTTGGTTGTTGGAGACTGGAAATTCGAACTTGATGGATTGCTTGAAGGCTATACCAGCCGAGTTCTCGAGGATGATTCCAGCTCCTCCGAACGTTTGATTGGATGCTCCGTCAACATGGAGCTTCCACCGTGTGTTCGGTACGTCGGGTGTTTCCCCTGTGACCTCTACGAGGAAGTCGGCCATGGCTTGGGCTTTGATTGCTTGCCTTGGTTCATACTGCAAGTCGTATTGGGATAGCTCTACTGCCCATGCCATCATCCTTCCCGCCAGGTCGGGTTTCTAGAGGACTTGTCGAATGGCTTGGTCGGTCCTTAGGATGATTGTATGTCCTTGGAAATATTGTTTTAGCCTTCTTGATGAGATTAGTAGGGCATAGGCTAGCTTCTCCAGCTTTGTGTATCTTGTCTCTGCCCCTTGAAGTGTTTCGCTGATGAAGTATACTGGTCGTTGGGTCTTATCTTCCTCTCTGACTAGTACTGCGGCCATTGCTTGCGTGGTCACGGCCAAGTAGAGGTATATGGGCTCATCTTTCCCGGGTTTGCTAAGTACGGGAGGTTCCGAGAGTATCCTTTTAAAGTGCTCGAATGCCTCTTCGCATTCCTGGGTCCATTCAAAGGTGATTCCTCTCTTCATTAGGTTAAAGAACGGGGCGGCTCTTTCCGCAGATGCTCCGAGGAACCGAGATAGGGCTGTGAGCCTCCCTGTCAACCGTTGTACGTCTTTGATGCACCCAGGACTTGTCATTTTGAGAACGGCTTCGCACTTATCCGGGTTGGCTTCCACACCTCTCTGGGTTATCATGTATCCTAGAAATTTTCCTGCTTCCATGGCGAATGCGCATTTGAGCGGAATTAAGTCGCATTTTGTATTTCCTTAGTGCCTCAAAGACGGCCTGTAGGTCTTTTATCAGTTGGCCCAGTTCTGCCGTTTTTACGAGTATATCGTCGACATATACCTCCACCGTCTTGCCGATGAGGTCATGGAAGACTCTGCTCATCAATCTCTGGTAGGTGGCCCCTGCGTTCTTTAGTCCAAAGGACATTATTTTGTAGCAGTAGGTGCCCCCTGGGGTTATAAACGCAGTTTTGTCCTCGTCAGGTCGGTGCATCGGGATTTGGTTGTATCCGGAATAGGCGTCCATGAAGATGAGAAATCGATATCCCGCTGCCGAGTCTACCAGAGTGTCGATGTTGGGGAGGGAAAAATAGTCCTTGGGACATGCTTTGTTCAGGTCGGAGTAGTCTACGCACATCCTCCATTTCCCACTGGCTTTCCTGACCAAGACAACGTTGGACAGCCATGTCGAGTACTCGAGTTCCTTGATGAACCCTGCTTCTAGCAGCCCTGTTGTTTGCTTAGCGACTTCCTCAGCTCTTTCCTGCGACATCTTCCTTCTTCGCTGGGCTACCGGTTTGGCTCCGGGTTTTATGGCCAGTCGGTGAGACATGACTTCGGGGTCCAACCCCGGCATGTTGGATGGGGTCCACGCGAAGAGGTCGCTATTTGCCCTTACGACTTCCATGAGGGGACTTTTTAGTTCATGGGGAAGATTCCTGTTAATGAAGGTGAATTGCTCTACCGACTTTCCTATCTGAAATTTCTCCATGTCTCCCTCTGGTTCAGGTCTTGGTTTGTCCTCTATTCGGGCGTCCAGGTCTGCTAGGAACACGCCAGCTGCTTTTTTGGACTCTCTCCTTAAGGAGAGACTGGCGTTGTCGCAAGCGACTGCCGTTTCTAGGTCTCCCCTTATGGAACCAACCGTTCCCTTGTCCGTTATGAACTTCATTGTTAGGAACTTGGTGCATATTACAGCTGAGAACTCGTTGATGGTCTTCCTCCCTAGGATGATGTTATAGGCAGTGGAGTCTCTTAGGACTACGAAATCTGCCATAACCGATCTCCTGGCATCGCCAGTTCCTAGGCTAATTGGGAGGGAGATCGTCCCGTCGGGTTTGATAAAATTGTCGCCGAGTCCCATGACTCCATGTTGGTGATTTTAGAGGTCGGATTCCTTGAGTCCTATGGCGTCGAAGACGTTTCTGAATAGGATATTTGAGTCGGCAACCGTGTCGACGAGGATGCGCTTGACCAGTCCCGTTCCAATCATTGCTGTGACTACCATGGGGGGGGGGTTCTCGGGAAGGTCATTGAACCATTTGTCTTCTGGGCCAAATGATATGGTGGGGGGCTTCCTGCCGGTAGTGGGGCTCTCTGTTGAGATGGAGAGCACCCGGGAATCTTTCTTTGTTGCTGATTTGGACTTAGGGGGACTATCTCGTCCAACTACGACGTTAACCACAAAGGCTGGTTGTTGGCGTCCCCTGTAGGTTCTTGCCTAGGCTTGACAGCCCGATTTCGGTCTTCCTCGGAGCATTCTCTTTCCCGTCTCCTCGGCTCCCTAATGAGCCGGGAGAACTCGTTTAGTTTCCCCTCCCTGATGGCTTGTTTCAAGGCATCTTTGAGGTCAAAGCAGTCCTGGGTCTTGTGACCAAACCCTTTGTGGTAATCGCAGTAAAGGTTTTTGTTGCCTCCCGTTCTCTCCTTCAGGGGTCTTGGTCTGGATAGGATTCCTTTGTCTGCAATCTGCTGGTAGACCTCTACTATAGGCGCCGTGAGTGGCGTGTAGTTCGTGAACCTCCCTACCCGTGGTTGCTTGGGTAGTTTGTTTGGGGTGTTGTCTCTAGGAGTTTCCTTGTACCTTTCAGTCTGGTGCGTATGCCGAGGTGGTGGGTTGGGTGGCTGCCGTTTATTGGCCGCCACAACCTGGCTGACCTCTTCGTCATTGATGTACTCCTTGGCTATGCTCTGGATTTCTTGCATGGTCCATACAGGCCTGGTTGTTAGGTGTTTCCTAAAGTCCTCATTCAATAGGCCGTTCGTTAGGCATAGGCTGGCGACCGAGTCCGTGAGGCCGTCGATTTCCAGGCACTCGTCATTAAACCGGTCCAAGAACTTCCTGGTTGGTTCGCCGGGTTTCTGGGTGACCCCTAACAGGTTGATCGGGTGTTTCGCCTTTGCTATGCGCGTCGTGAACCGTGCTAGAAACTTCTGGGAGATGTCTGCGAAAGTCGTGATAGATCCTTGTGGGAGAGTGTTGAACCACCGGATTGCCGGGCCGGCTAGTGTTACAGGAAATGCCCGGCATCTGACTTCGTCGCCTACTCCTTCCAGATTCATTCTTGCTTCGAAAGCCGTGACATGTTCCTGGGGATCCTTGGTCCCATCATACCTCATGTCCGTTGGCTTATCGAAGTTCCTCGGGAGCCGGACCTTGAGGATTGAGGGATGAAAAGGGGTTGCCCCTATGATGATGGGGTTTTCTCTCTTACGGTCCTCCTCTTTCTAGGACCCCCAACGGCCTTCCGACTTGCTTCGGGTGGGTCTGGAGTTCGCTTGTGTGTGTGTCTCTTCGCGCCTTGTTAGGCTTTTTGCTTGGCTGTTGTGTACATGTGAGGGGGAGTGGGTGCGTGCGTGGGACTGGCTAGCGCCGCCGTGTGAGTGGCCGGCGTTTCCCTGGGATTGGTCCCTTGCCGCCAGCTCCCGCTCCAAGTTCTGAACCCTGTGCCTGAGTTCTTGCATGATCCTGGCGCTGTCGGCTCCTGTCCCACTGAAAGGACGGCGCCTCTCGGGGGTTTGGGTATACATTTGGTTGGGCTGAACGGACGGCCTCGGGTGCTCGGCGTTCCGGGCCGTCGATCTCGCTCTACTCAGGCGGGCTCCGCCACCTTCGCGGAGCTCCTCTGAGGTGATGTGCCGCTCCATGTCTGCGTCGGGATTCCCACAGACGGCGCCAATGTTCGGTACCTGGGGTTCTCGGGTAATCGGGTTGTCGATGAATGGTGATAAGGAGGGAGAGAGATCCGGGCGAGTGCAAAGCGGGTACCGGCAACGTTGGGGAACGAGCAAAGTGAGGGGGTGGCCACCTGCAAGGACACTCCGACGATCAAGTCAGAGTCCGTACTGAGGGTGGCAGAGTTAGGTAAGGATGTGACGTACATTGGGGGGAGAGCTGTCCTTTCCCCTTATATAGCGTGTTGGGTGGGCCTAGTGGTAGCTTGGCCCATTGGTGGAGAGTTTGAGCTGTCACTTTCCACGCATGCGGGTCGTCCGTACTGGGAGGTCGGTAACTCGAGTACCAACCCTGGGGGTTCCGACCCGGTTAGTGGTGTGATTGTGAGGTGGTTGGTCTCTGGGTCGGTTATGGCTAACCGACCCAAAGGGATCCATTAGGGCTCCTTGGGCTTGGGTGGGGCGGTGCCCCGACCCGGCGGCTTTTTGGGCTGGACCGTCAGTCCGTAACACTTTTCTATACCAAAGTTAAGCATTCAATTAGTTTCATCTGAATGAAATTTTCTCACATACGATGCAATTTTTATGGAACGCATTGAGAATACATCTCAACCATATAATTGGAATAAAACATAATCCAAAACACGTTAGAAAACGAGGTCTCTTACGTGTTACATCACAAAATAAAAAGGATCAGCATTCACCAATGTTCTGAAGAAAGGTAGGAGGAATAATCTACACAACATCATAATAATAATACAGACACATCTTTTCATAGGGTAATAGATCACTATATAGGTACAACAGTTTCAAATTTCTCTCATACATTTTTATCTTTCTTCAACTTTTAACTATGCAAAGGTAAGACTTGATGCCAGTATATCATGAAAAACAGAAAAATGTATGCAGAAAAACATAATGGAATAACAACTCCCTAAAGCTAGTCTTAATATTAGAGTTAAGAATCTCATTTGGTTAAAGCTTAATTATTTATTACTTATTTTTATTACTGAAAAAGGATAAGAAGGCATGGTCTCGGTCCAAATTCAGGGCAATCCTGCAAGAAGCTTCCAATACCAAAAGTGTCATTGAACTCGAGCCATGTATTTGCCATGGATGGACCATAGCCAAGTGAGCCAACTCTTGTTCAATTAGATTCATTATGCTCAAAACACATGCTTGGTAATGACACCTTTGTGATATCTAAAAGGCTATTGAACAATTTAGAAACAAAATGTTATCTTATTTCATATTGAGCAACTAGAGGGGGAGTGAGTATAATTATACTACACCTCACGGGTTAGTGTAATTTACCCAATTTTTTATTGTCTATTATGACTATCCTCAACTCTATAGACTGACTCAAGACAGCATCAAGGAGGGCAGCCCAAGGTTTAAATCCAAAAATATGTGATTGATGGTAACCCAAACATATTACAATTTGGGCTGCTATCTAGAAAAAACAAGGCCTCAACTATTAGTCTATTATAGACCAAAGCATAGACAACATAGTTCAACCAAATGCTACTAGCTTGATAACATTGAACATCAATTCATTTACATCCTAATCCTACATCTACAAAAGCTAGAAGTTACTCAATTTGAATTGGTTCTGCCAGTGGCACAAGACCAATGAGTACATAAATCATGTATTATATGTCAAAGTTGTCAACAGATTACTGCAAGACATAATCTATACATACATGTGGTTTTCGTAGTGAAGTGAAAACCATAAGCACTCCTCAATATCAAAAGCCCTTAGTTAGGTCAAATTTCAAAATATAGAATAAGAATGAAGTTGTATTTGGCTTGTGATTTAAATTAATTTAATTTTGCTTGAAGTAATGCATGATCTAAAAGCTTAATAAGGAAGATTGTTAAAACAAAGTGAATATTTTCCTTAAAATCATTATAATCCCAAGCATACTAAGTAAAACCCTAATTCAGGGATTCGCAAGGAAAGCTACAACTAAGGAAACTTTCTATTTGAGAGGCTTTTATTTTCCAAACCATTTCTTAGCCGAAAAAAGAAAAAGCAAGCTAGGGAGTGGAAAAATGCAACCACCGAGAAGTCTAAAGACCATAATTCAAAATTTAACCTAAAAGGAAAACTGTAGACGTAAAATGTTATAAGGAATAAAAATTGTGAAACTAAACATTCCCTTGCAAGTCTTAATTACTGTATCTAGTTCTTGTCCGATGACCACGGAGGTCAACAAAGCAAGCAACGCTATCATAACCAAATTCCAGCAAAACAAGTCACCGAGAAACTATAATACCAAAAAGAAAGCTCTTGGTCTACTGGGGATAAGATGGTTGGTAATAATGTTGCAGACCATAACCACCATAGGCAGAGGCAGTACCATCATAATAACCAGATGGTACATGTGGCTCGGAAGAATTCAGATGAGAACCACTTTGACCAGGGTTCACACTGGGACCCATTGGGACACCAGCAAGACCATAAGGCCCAGTTGAAGCACCTTGGTAAGGTGAGATGCTTGGGGCTGGGGCCACCATGCCATAAGGCGTGGCTCTCATGTATGGATTTGAATTTTCTGGCAACAAACCTGTTGAATGGAAGTGAGGTTGTTGGTACTGATGGATGGTTGAACCAGCACTGTTGACATTATTCAGGACTGCTGCTGGCCCAGCTGGAGCAGACATTTGAGGACGCTTGTTTCCACTATGTTGCTGCTTGTGCTGGGGAGGCTTTCTAGCAAAAGCTGGTGTGGAATGCTTTACATTTGGCTTCTGCTTCTTCAATTGCTCTATACGCTGTTCAAGGCCTGCACGGGGATATTCAGCATCAAGGTTATGATTCTCGATAACCTTGATTACTGATTTCAGCGCGTGGATTTCTCTAGCTGTGATCTCACCCTGTAAAAACACCATAATAAGTGTAATAAGAACCGACACCATGCACCATGCAACACAATCAATCAAGGATGAGGCACACATACCATTGACTTCCCTTCCTCAGAAAGTCTTCGAGCAAGTTTTTGAGACTCACTGAGATAAGCTTCCAATATGGGAACCGGTTGTATCTTATCAGTAAGGTTAAACTCAAAAACATACTTCACAGCCAGAATATGTTTGCCCTTATCTATAAGCTTCTGAACAAGAGCTGCAAAACACACATACACAGTGTCTTCCACATTAAAAACCACCAAAATGGTGACATTGGAAATCCAATATCAGTCCTGTTACCATCTCAAATTACAAGCTCACATCCATTTTCCAAAAGCTAAAGGAAACAATGACATACACAGTTAGTATTACTGCAACTACTGAAAATCTAACGTGTTCCACAACCTATGATGCCCAAAAACTTGATTTTTGTTCAACTATGCATATCGTATGTGCATATGCATCAAATACTAACATTTTATACTTCTTATATTGTCAATAACTTTTTCATAAATTTCAGAATATACCTATGGTACCATATATGCAACATAGTATACCACTAGTTTAAAGCGAAAAATGGAAACAAAACACAATAAAAAGCCATCGGAAGCTCGAATAAAACCTCACCGGGAACCTTCTCGGTCAAACCAATGATCTGGTACAGCTCAGGGAGCTCATCATTAGCAGCAGCCATAGCCGAGAAAGTGGCAAGCTCATTCAGTGTCAGCTCAGGAAGCAAACTATAAGCAGCCGCAAAATGCAAGAAAGCCATTGCGCCCACTGCATCACCACCAGCACCATTCTCACTCACCAAGCTTCCTTTCCAATCATCAGCAATCTTCTTCGCCTTCTTCTTCACTTTGTCACTCAGATTGGGACCCACAGCCCTCAGCTGCTGGAACAACACATTGCAACTCCTCTTCATTTTCTTCATTTCCAAAGTATACCTAGCCGCAACTTCACCACCAAAAATCCCATCCATGGAAGCCAGAACCATATCAGCAGGATCAGGTGCAAGCTTCAACGCAGTCCTAAGCTCAGCCTTGATCACAGCCTTGTCCCTCATATTCTCCCCAATGTAATCCCTCAATGCTTTCCCATTCATGCTCTTGCACAATGCACATAGCGCTTCGGCGTGGCTCTTCGCACCAGAAGGAACGTTCTCGGTGGTGCGAATTGGACCTGAAGAGGAGGAAGGATCGTTGGGTAGTGAGGGAAAGTGTGTAACTTTGGGGTTTTGGTCAGAGGAAGATGGTGATGGTCAAACGATTCCTATGAGGAAAACATGGGGCTGTGTGGATTTCCATTGTCAATTCAATGCAACAAAAATGTCCCTCAACAGCAATATCCATCTTCTGAGGCTGAAGACAAGTTTGGATTTGGTTGGAAACCAGTGGCAATAGGATATGCATGTGGAATGGTATTTGGAATTGGCTTGGGATGCTGTGTTTTCTCAATTGGAAAACCTCAATGGCTTGTGATCATCTTTGGAGGCAAAAGAATTAAAAGGAGGAGCCGTGGAAACCGGCGTGCAAGAACAACTTAGTGGCCACAACTTCTGCATGAGAAATCTGTTTCAGGTTTTTGTTGTAACATAAATGTGCAATAATTAAGTTTGTATGTTATGCTGCTGTGTCTTTTTATATTTCGTTTGAGGCTTTAATTTGGTTGTTTCTGTTTATGTCTTTTTATATTTGTAAGTATATTGTTACATATATATGATGCTGCAAGTAAATTATGATATTTTTCTTTTTTTTCATGCATATCTAACAACACTCATTGATTTTGCTTCATTCTACTGGTTAAGTGTTCCAACTTCTAACCAAGCACACATTTGTCAATATCTTAAGAAATCTATTTCTCTGTTTTAATTTAAACTTGGCCATCAAGACTCAAAACAGAGAAGATTATTGTTATAAAAACAGATGTATTATAGTGATGAGAAGTTGAAGAAAAAAGCAAAGTAAGAAGCAGTTTTTGCAAATCAATCTAAAGCTCAATTATAGGAATATTGGATAGTAGCAATAGCAAGTTATAAAATGATCAAAACAGAACGCAAAAAGAATAACAAAACAAATTATGCTTGATACAAAATCTGCCAGAGGACTCAACAAATGAAAACAACACATGGCAGCCACCAAGAGTTAAATCAAGCAGTGAAATCTAACAGTAAATCCTAACAATAACCTTAAGCAGCCTTCTTACTTTTCTTGGCCCTCACTTTCTTTTTCAAATCAGCTTCTTCTGACTTCAATAGAGATAGTTTCTTCTTGATATTCTTCCCCTTCTTTCCTGAATCTCCATCCTCAACCTGTTTACCACTTCTCTTAACAGATTTTTTCAATTCTTTGACACTGCTCAACTCACTCAATGCCCCTTTCTTCCTCTTCTTATTCGCCAATTCTCCACTACCTTTTCCAGCGTCCTTTAAATCTTCCTCCATAACAACACCACCACCATCATCCTCACTACCTGCCAAATCTTCAACATTATCCTCACCAACTTCACTATCCATGTATCTAACTTCATGAATCCTCCCCTTTTTCTTCTTCACCGCCTTCGCGCCACTATGGTCTTCGCCCTCTTCCTCCTCCTCCATCGTCTGCTTCTCTTTCTCCGCCTCCTCAACCTTACTTCCCTCAATCCTCAACTTCACCTCCGGAACAGCCTGGAAAACAGGCAGCGCCAGCGACTCGTAAAGCTTAACATGCAAGGACCTCACATTCGCCCACTTCTTCGGCACAACCTCAACAACCCCCTCAATGGCAGCCATCATATTCTCAACAATCTGCTCGCTCTCCATGGAAACCTTGGCAACCTTCACAACACAACAAGTCCCCGTTCCAAGAAACAGAAGCGCCGACGAACACGCCTTATCCACCTGCTCCTTCCAATTCTTCTTAGTCAAGTCCACCTGCACCGGCACCTTCTTCTTCTTAAAGAATTTCTTCCCCAACAGCCTGGGCATCAAAGGCACCACTCTCTTATCAGCGAAAAAAAGATCATATGAATCACAGAGCTTCCGCTTCGCCTCAAAAGGGCGGTAATCGGAGGCCAGCTTCGACAACTTGAGGACCTTGGAAACGGCGACGTTATCGGCCTTGATCTTCTTTTGAGCTTCTTGTTTAGTGAGTTTGGATTTGGACCTGTCGTCGATGATGAGGCAAGTTTCGTTGAAGGGAGAGAGGAGAGAGTGGGGTAAAGGGACCTTGTAAGGGTTAACGCGGGATTTGTGAGGGATGGTTTTCAGAGTGACGACTAAGTAAACGAATTCTTCGTCGGCGTCGAAGAGTTTGGATTTGTGAGACTCGGAATTGGAATCTCGCCACTTCAGGAGAGCCTCCACGGCGTTCTTCACCGTCTCGGTGGGTATTCTTGGAGAGGCTGCGGAAGCCATTTCGGAGAGAGAGGAAGAAGGAGAATGGGTGCGGGGCGGGTAATCAGGGTTTTGGATTTTTGCCTTTGAGGTTTTAGAGGGAGTCTGAGCTGTTTTTTTTTTAAAAAGAACAAATTAATTTTTCTCAGTTTACTTTTTCCCCTTTCCCCCCTTTGGCCATCAAAATATCATATCAGAGAAAGGTTTTGCCCCTTGCCTTCGCAATTCATCTTCGAATTGTTCAAAACCCTAACCTTAACACACCCACACTCACACTCACTCACCATCACTCACCGCTGCCACCACGCTCCCTTTCACACACACACACACCCCCCCAGATCCGAGAGAAAGTGTGAACCAGAGGGAGGAGAGGAGGGAGACGTTGATGAGAGGGCGCTAGCGAGAGAACAGAGAGTGAGAAGGGGTCACCGCCGCAACTCCGCTGCAGCCGCCGCCATCGCCGTCGTGGAGCAGGGAGCCCGGAGGAGAGAGAGACGATTCGCAAACGAGATGGAGAGAGAGGACGAAGACGCGACGCAAGAGAGAAGGAGGCTGTTCCGCCGTGCACTGTCGTCGCTCCTGGGGTCGATTGAAGCCGCCGCCGCTGCTAGGACTTGCCGTGCTTTTGTCCTCACTTTCGGCTTCTACGATTACTTCCTGTCCGTACTCCTAACCTCTCACTCTTCAACTTTCATTTCATTGTCACTTGAATGTCAATTTCAATTTCGATTCGATGTCTCTGTAGGCAACAATATATTTTCGTCTGTGGTTGAACTCTAAAGAGCACATTGAATCATGATTGATTTAACTTATAGCTCATGCTGAAGAATTGAGGCAACTGGTTAGTGTTTATCTTATTGGTGCTGCATACATTACATGATTTGAGTTATAATTTTTTACTGTTTGTTAGCTTGTTGTTTGAGTTAAAATTGTCATTGATATAATTATTGGTGGGATTAACTAGAAACGTGTAAAATGCCTTTGCTTTGTTTTGTTAACATTGATCTAAGAAATCTTTGCATTATGGTTCGAATTTTGTTAGACAATATGTTTTATCTTAGGTACACAAGCTTCTTGGCAGTTGCTGTTGGAATTGTACTCTTTCTTTTGGTGGATTTTTTGCTGTTCTAATATGTTTCTTTTTTTTTTTTTTGGGGGGGGGGGGTTGCTTATTCTGATTTTTATGGTTTTTAATTTTTGTAATTTCTATTTCTTCCTTCGTTAGAGTTTGCTTTTTGATTTTATATTTTGCATATTGCTTCATCAGGGTTTGTTGATTTTCCTATATTTTGCTGATTGAATCCATATAATTACCATAGTTTTTTTACATGTGGTAGCTTTATCTGATCCATGTGGCATTACTTGCATTTTGCATTTCATGATTTGTTTGTATTTCTTCTTTAGATGACTCCTATCCTTTCTCTCAAGTTCCAGTGATTGCTTCACGTGTTATAAGTTGTATATGATGCCATTGGAACTCTAGCTGAAGCTGTTGGTGGGGAGCTGAATCAGGTATGTTATTTTTAATAGCTTCCCATGGAAGGGTAAGCAACCTTCCCTACATAGAAGTTTCTTTTTCTCTTTTTCTCTTGAATTATTTTTCTTGCATTCTTTTGTGTCTAATGAATTTCCATACGAAATGCTTCTTTCCTTGTTTTGCAGCCTGTTTATCTTGACATTCTCATGCCACCATTAATAGGGAAATGGTGGCCCATGAACATCATGATGACAACGACGAGGAGAAAATGACACCGTTCTTGGTGGCAGCAAAGTACGGCATAGTTGAATTGGTGGAAGAGATTCAATCCAGGATACCAAGTGCCATCTACAACCCCAACTTAAGGAAGCGAAACGTGTTACTGGTAGCAGTGATAAATAAGCAACCCCTTGTCATTGAGAAATTGAGGAAGATAATATCGACTTCGAAACCAAAAGTTTGGGAGAACATGGTGCTGGCAACAGATTATAAGGAGAACACAATGTTGCACTTGGCGGCAAAACAGCCTCTTGGCAAGGACAGTGTCTCTTGAACGAGAAGATGAAGATGATGATAACGAGGAGACCAAGTCTGACAACCAGGACTCAAAAGAGAACCAGATTTTTAAACTCGAGGTAATCAATTTGTTGCTGCCTGAAGATTCTCACTCAAAATCTTAGCTTGTGTTTATTGAATTTAGAGTGTGTGGAAATAAGCAAGTTAAATGATACTGCAAAACTATAGTAATTTTTTTTCACCCGGTAGGTTTATTTTGCAACTATTTTTGTATTTTGCTGCAGATACTAGCTGGAAATGCCAGAAAAGTGAGCGCTGTTCGGTTCGAAAGGATAAATGGTGAGGATGAGATGTTGGAGGCCAAAGAAGTAACTCACTTTGTCCCTAAAATTGTGAAGAGAAAATGGAATAATGGTGAGGACTCGGACGATGCAGACTACGATGGAGATGCATTTGCGAAGAGACCGCAGCACGAGATTTCTAGCGACTATATAGATGATCAGGAAAATTCTGACAGAGATTAAGGTTCACTCTTTTCATTTTTTGTTCTTCTTTAGATCTATTTGGCATGTTTTGGTGCCATTTTTGCAACACCATGTAAGATGGGAAGGTACATATTGAAAATGAGAATCAATAATGTGAACACATTCATAATTTTGTTCAAAAGAGAATGGGGGGTGTTTACACCAATAAGCCTTGTAACTCAATTGAGATTAGCCCTTTTTGCAAGTTTTGAAATCATGGGTGTGATGATCATCATCATAATGAGGGATTGATCTTCTACTTAACTCCTTTATCATTTGTTTGCACATTTAATGTCAATGTACCACCAAAAGAAAACTCAGGTGAAAATTTTCATGAATTAGTTTCATGTGCAAACTTACCCATCGAATTTATTTATGAAAAGTTTTCTTTTTTTTTAATCCGCTAATCAAGAACTTTTTTTTTGACAAAAATTTTATATATTAAATAATTTCGGATAAACGGTGGAGTATATCACTTTTCATATTAGTATTAAAAAAAATGAGTTAATCTTAACATCCCAAAATGGTGCAACTAAAATATAGCAAAGTATCTAAAACTATCACTAGAACTATATTGAATAGAGAGAACAAAACGTGCTTGAATATCAATATTTTAATATGAATAACAAAATGCTCATTGAGACATTGAGTCAAAGTTTAGCTTCCTTTAAAAAAAAAGGTCTTTGTTTCCGTGTGGAACTGTGGATCCCCCGCCTAGGTTGCTATATAATATAGTCTTATGTTATTATTATTTCTTTGTCGTTTTACTTTTTGGTATCCAAATCCAACAACTATTTGGTGTTCATATTGCAGAGCTAGCTGTTGCAGCGGTAAAACTATGATCATATATAAATTGTTAACATAACCAATATTAAAAAATGTTCATGTGTGTTTTAGTTTAGAGTAGAAATGATGTACTTAAGATTAGTTAATTGGATTGCATTGCATCTTAGTTGGCTATAAATCCTCATTAGTTGCTTGTTATTTTCCATTCTATCATTCTTGCCTCTGTTTTCAGTCCCAAGTAAACCAGTTTCTGTTGAACCAAATCAATATCAGGCCATGGGGTCTCTTTTGTTGCTGCAATTTCAAATCATTTTGTGTCTACATATGTTCTTCACTTCTTTCTCTTCGTCTTCGTCTTTGTCTCTGCCTTTATGCCATCCTGACCAAAACTCTGCCTTGCTTCAACTCAAGAACTCGCTAAAAGTTGATGGATGGGAAAATGGAACAGATTGCTGTTCGTGGCCTGCTGTCACGTGTGAATCCACGTCTGGTCACGTGATTGGTCTCGACCTCAGCTGGCATGGGCTTGAAGGTAAAAACAATTCTACAAGTAGTCTTTTCCATCTTACTCATCTCCAAAAGATCAACCTTGCTCACAATAGTTTCTATGGTCCTCTATTACCATCTCAGTTTGGCGGGTTTGTGAATCTTACACACTTGAACTTGTCTTGGTGTTCTTTTGAAGGTGATATTCCTTCTAAAATCTCATATCTTTCCAAATTAGTCTCATTAGATCTCTCAGGTAACTTAAATCTAAAGTGGACAGAAACCACTTGGAAGAGGCTGCTGCGAAATGCAGAGATCTTTCTAGATTATACAGATATGTCATCAATTCGTCTAAGTTCTTTGTCTTTAATCACCAATTGGTCTTTCTCTTCGGTTACTCTTGGTCTTAGTAACACAAATATAACGGGATATTTGACAAGTGATATTCTTTGTTTGCCCAATCTTAAAGAGCTACATCTATATGGAAACACATACCTTCAAGTCCATGTTTCTAGATTGAATTGCAATGCTTCTGTTAGTATTTTGGATCTTTCATTTTGTGAGTTCCAAGGATCAATGATCCCTTCATCTTTCTCTAATCTCACATATCTCACTTCTTTGACTTTGTTTGAATGTGGCCTTAATGGTTCAATTCCCTCTTCACTTTCAAACCTTCAACATCTCACTCACTTGGACCTTTCATCTAATAGTATCTTCGGCTCGATCCTATCCTCATTTTCAAACCTTCAACATCTCACTTACTTGGATCTTTCAAACAATAATCTAACCGGTGCAGTCCCAGCATCTTTCTCAAAGCTAGAGCTTCTCACTCATTTAGACCTTTCATCCAATGAACTCTGGTTCAATCCCTTCATCTCTTTGGAAGCTTCAAGATCTTGTTGTCTTGGATCTTTCTTACAATGAACTAAGTGGTCAACTTCCAGATATATTTGGTGGGCTAAATAAACTGCAAACTCTCAATCTTGGGAAAAACAAAATACAGGGAAAGTTGCCATTCTCATTGTTTACATTGACTCAACTTTCCATCTTGGATTTTTCTTCTAATAAATTTGAAGGGCCCTTACCTAATCAAATAGCAGGTTTTTCAAATCTGACTGAATTATATCTGGATGACAACTTGTTAAATGGGACAATTCCTTCTTGGTGTTTATCTTTGCCGCTTTTGAAACATTTAAACCTTTCAAGTAACCAATTCACAGGAAATCTAAGTGAAATCTCATCTTATTCCTTGCTGTACTTAAATTTATGCGGCAACAAAATTCATGGAGATATTCAAAAGTCGATTTTCGACCTTGTGAACCTCACTGAATTGTGTTTGTCATCAGATAACCATGGTGGTTTTGTCAAATTTTCACTCTTCTCCAAACTTCAGAACTTGAGTTCTCTTACTCTTTCAGGCTATGAATCAATATCACTAAAATCTGATGTCAATGCCAATTACACTTTCTCCAATTTGGAAATGTTGCACTTATCTTCCAACACCATGCTTGACTTTCCAAAGTTCTCAGGAAAATTTCCGAGGTTGCTCATACTTGATTTATCCAATAACAAGCTCCAAGGTAAAGTGCCCAAATGGATACATGATTTGGATTCTTTATATCATTTGAACCTCTCAACAAACCAATTGACATCAATAGAAAAATTCTCATGGCATGGCCTGCAATACCTTGATCTTAGTTCTAACTTGATGACCAATGAGATTTCATCCATCTTATGCAATATAAGTTCTCTCGAGGTTGTCGACTTGTCCAACAACTATTTCACAGGAACAATTCCACAATGCCTTTCCAACTTATCATATCTTGAAGTTTTGGATCTACGGATGAACAAACTCTATGGCACTTGATAGGAATAAAACACATAATTCCCTACTTGCAAGAATCAGAGGAGCAACAATATTCACTCACAACAAATATTAACACCAGCACAATAATACCCAATAGTAGCGAAAAAATCACATAAACCAGAAATTAGAAACAAGCTAACATACCAAGATTTTTAACGTGGAAAACCTCCTCAATGAGAGAAGTAAAAACCACGAGTCACCAAGACCAGGATATAGCTTCACTATGATGAAAAATAGGGTACAAGAGAGTCACAAATTACTGCACAAAACGTGCATACAACAAGCGAAACAACCTAAGCTTCAAAGCTTACAAAACAAGAACAAGAAGATGAAAATACCACAAAAACAGAGCTACTGTGCGTGGCCAATATCTCCAGCTACAGATGTCAAATTAAAGATCCGAACGGTGAAATCAAAGAACCAGATGTGTAGAACACACTGTCCAAATTTGAGCTCGATCCAACGGTTAACGAATCTGCAGTGACCAATTTACAGAGACAGATTTGTGTATGTGCGAAAATAACTTTCTCTCTTCTCTTCTCTCTAGTGTTTGGTGTTCTCCTTACAAATGAGACCTCTCTCACTCAACCCTAACTCACCTCAGCCACTTCAACTATTCATGGGCTTGGATACTAGCATTTGGGCTTTTTCTTCACATAGGAAGGGAGTCAAAAAACCCAACAAATCTCCCCCTCACGACTATGTGGAGGTAACCGCCAATCCGACGATTAAGCAACAAACTTCAAACTTCCATCTTGGTAATACCTTGGTCATCATATCAGAACCATTCTCATCAGTATGAACCTTTTCAAATTCCAACAACTCAGCATCCAAAACATCACGTATCCAATGATACCTCACATCAATATGTTTGGACCGAGAATGAAAAGTAGAATTTTTACCAAGATGTATAGCACTTTAACTATCACAAAACAACACATACCTCTCTTGAGTAGACCCGAGTTCCTTCAAGAATTTCTTCATCCAAAGCATCTCCTTGCACGCTTCGGTAATGGCAATAAACTTGGCCTCCGTAGTAGACAAAGCAACACATTTTTGCAATCTTGATTGCCAAGACACAGCTCCACCCGCAAAGTTGACCAAGAAGCCTGAAATGGATCTTCTAGAGTCAATATCTCCTGCCATATCTGAGTCAGTGTAACCAACTAGAATAGGCTTATCACTTCCATAACACAACTTCATGTTAGAAGTACCACGAAGATATCTCATTATCCATTTTATAACTGGCCCAAGGTCCTTCATTGCAAATGACATTGTAAGTTGCTTCTTCAACATATCAATCCTAGAAGCATTCTGACCAACAATAAGCATGTCATCAACATATATCAAAAGGATAATAAAATCATTACTAGCAAATTGTTTAACAAATACACAATGATCAGAAGTAGTCTTCTTGCAGCCTTGTTCTGCCATAACAGACTCGAACTTCTTGTACCATTGTCTTGGAGCTTGCTTCAAGCCATACAAGCTCTTCTTCAGCTTGCAAACGTGATCCTCTTTGCCTTTTACCTTGAAACCTTCAGGTTGTTCCATGTAAATTTCATCCTTAAGATCACCATGAAGGAAAGAAGTTTTCACATTCATCTGCTCTATCTCTAAATCAAGACTTGCAGCCAAACTCAAAACAGTCCTAATAGAAGATCTTCTCACAACCGATGAAAAGATTTCATTATAGTCAACTCCCTTTTTCTGCCTGTAGCCCTTGACTACCAATCTAGCCTTGTACCTTGGATATTGAGAATTTTCTTCATGCTTCAACCTATAAACTCACCTGTTCTGCAAAGCTTTCTTCCCTTTTGGCAACTTCACAAGCTCAAATGTTTGATTATCATGCAAGGATTTCATTTCATCTTGCATTGCATCAAACCATTTCTTATTGTCGTCACCTTCCATAGCTTCCTCATAACATTCAGGTTCTCCCCCATCAGTCAAGGTCACATATCCATCAGTAAATGTTACATACTCACTAGAAGGATACCTCGTTGAAGGTCGTCGCTCTCTAGTAGACCTCCTAGGATGGAAACCTGGTGGATCTTCAGGTAACTCAGGTTGATTATCAGCATCATCATCAACTGGAGCATCAATCGGATCTCCCATCTCCTGGTCATCAGGAACCAAAGGCTCATTTTGCTGCATATGCTCCTGATCTTGATTCTCTGCTAGTTTTGACGAAGGAGGCTGGACTGGATCTACATCAGTCAAGTCACTTCTCTCTTGTGATTGACTCTTCTCTGCCTTGTCAATATCTTCAATGGTCTGGTCTTCAACAAACTCTACATCACGGCTTTTTACAAGCTTCTTTTCAACTGGATCATAAAGCCTGTAACCAAACTCATCTTGACCATACCCAATAAAAATGCACTGCCTTGTCTTCACATCCAACTTGGACCTCTCATCCTTTGGAACATGAACAAATGCTTTGCATCCAAAGACTCTCAAGTGACCATACGAGACATCTTTGCCTGACCAAACATGATCCGAAACATCATTGTCCAAAGCAATTGTAGGACTCAAATTAATCACATGAGCCGCTGTAAGTAGCGCTTCACCCTAAAAGACTTTAGGTAGCTTAGCTTCAGTAAGCATACACCTAACTCTTTCAATCAGTGTTCTATTCATCCTTTCTGCCAAACCATTCAACTGAGGTATTTTAGGATGTGTCTTTTCATGCCTAATGTCTTGCTGCTTGCAATACACATCAAATGGTCCACAATACTCACCACCATTATCAGTGCGAATACATTTAAGCTTTTTACCTGTTTGCCTCTCAACCAAAGCTTGAAATTGTTTAAACTTTTCCAAAGCTTGGTTCTTCGTTTTCAAAGCATAAGTCCAAATCTTTCTTGAATGATCATCAATAAAAGTAATAAAGTAAATAGCTCCACTAAAATACCGTACCTTCAAAGGACCACAAATATCGGAGTGCACCAATTCCAAAAAGTCTAATTTTCTTGAAGGTTGATGCTTCTTGAAGGATAATCTTCTTTGTTTGCCAGCCATGCAATGAGAACATTTCTCCAACTCTGCATTCTTCAAACCTGAAAGAGCATCCTTTCGAGCCAAATAGCTAAGTCCTTTTTCACTAATATGACCAAGTCTTCTGTGCCACAAGCTACAAACTTCTTTACTTTCAATCGCATTCACACTACCTTTTGCAATCATGGCATGCATCACATACAAACTTGAAGTACCTTTTTCTCGAGCCACCACTAAGTTGCCTTTAGTAAGCTTCCATTGTCCAAAGCCGAAAGTGTTTACAAAGCCTTCATTATCAAGCCTTTTAATTGAAACCAAATTCAAGCGAACATCTAGAGCGTGTCTAACATCTTTGAGTAGTAGCTTCATTCTCATATTAGTCTCTAGACAAACATCTCCTATACCAATAACCTTGGCCAAGCCATCATTACCCATCTTAAGTACTCCAAAATTACCTGGAGTATAAGAAGTGAAGAACTCCTTCTTCAGTGTAACATGTATTGAGGCACCACTATCAATTACCCAGCTGAACTCATCATCAGAAACAAGATTGACCTTGTACTCGTAATCAGCAATATCAACAGTAAGAAGATCATCTGAAATAGAAGATACACGATCATTACCACTATCATCCTTCTTTTCTTGCTTACCTTTATTTTTCTTTTTCCAAAGATAGCAATATTTTTGAACGTGACCCATTTTGTGACAATAGTGACACTCAACATTCTTGTATCTTCCTTTGGATTTGCTCCTGCTTTTACTTCTACCCTTTTGAACTCTATTCTGATTTCTCCCCCTGGTTTCGGTGACTAACATTTCAGAGTGTGACGAAGAATTCTGCATCTTCCTTCTCATATCTTCATTTAAAATGCCACCTTTAACAAGTTGCATGCTCACTTTACCATTCGGAGCAGAATTAGTAAGAGAGATACGAAATGTCTCCCAAGAATCTGGTAGAGTATTTAGCAACCACAATCCTTGAACTTCATCTTCAAACTTGATTCCCATGCTTGACAACTGATCCAGAACCCCTTGAAATTCATTCAAGTGATCCAATACTTGTGACCCCTCCTTGTATCTCAAATTCATCAACATATTCAACAAGTACAATTTATTATTGCCAGACTTAGAAGCATACAAGGATTCAATTTGATTCCAAAAAGCCCTAGCATGAGTCTCATTAGCAATGTGATTGTAAACATTATCATCCACCTATTGCCTAATAAAACCACAAACTTGTTGGTGTTCAAACTCCCATTCTTCATCTGTTTTAGATTCTGATTTTTGTGTAGAAAATACGGGTAAATGTAGATTTTTTACAAACAACAAATCTTTCATTTTGCCCTTCCATAGATGGTAATTAGTGCCATTTAAATTTATCATCCTAGTAGAATTATTTGCCTCCATCTTTCAAGCAAGTTATAACCAAATACCCAAAACTGAGCTCTGATACCAATTGATAGGAATAAAACACACAATTCCCTACTTGCAAGAATCAGAGGAGCAACAATATCCACTCACAATAAATATTAACACCAGCACAATAATACCCAATAGCAGCAGAAAAATCACATAAACAAGAAATTAGAAACAAGCTAACACACCAAGATTTTTTACGTGGAAAACCTCCTCAATGAGAGAAGTAAAAACCACGAGTCACCAAGACCAGGATATAGCTTCACTATGATGAAAAATAGGGTACAAGAGAGTCACAAATTACTGCACAAAACGTGCATACAACAAGCCAAACAACCCAAGTTTCAAAGCTTACAAAACAAGAACAAGAAGATGAAAATACCACAAAAATAGAGCTACTGTGAGTGACCAATATCTCCAGCTACAGATGTCAAATTGAAGATCCGATCGGTGAAATTAAAGAACCAGATGTGTAGAACACACTGTCCAAATTTGAGCTCGATCCAACGGTTAACGAATCTGCAGTGACCAATTTACAGAGACAGCTTTATGTATGTGCGAAAATAACTTTCTCTCTTCTCTTCTCTCTAGTGTTTGGTGTTCTCCTTGCAAATGAGACCTCTCTCACTCAACCCTAACTCACCTCAGCCACTTCAACTATTCATAGACTTGGATACTAGCATTTGGGTTTTTTCTCCACATAGGAAGGGAGCCAAAAAACCCAACATTACCTACTCAGACTTTGGCTATGAAGAAGGTTTAGTATATCTTAACTTATCTGTCAACTCCTTTAATAATTGAATCCCTGCAGGATTTGGTAACTTAAAGCATCTTTCCATGTTATATCTATATGCAAACAAGTTTTCTGGTGTCATTCCCATAGAACTTAGTGCACATTCTGCATTAACAGAGCTTTGAGTAGAAAGAAACTTCTTCCATAGGTTAGACCTTTCTGACAATAACTTCTCAAGTACAATCCCTTATGAACTTGAAAACTTGACTTTTTTGAATAGTTTGAACTTGTTCTACAACCATCTCTATGGTCAAGTCCCACTAGGAGGAGTCTTTAGTAACATCACAACAGTTACACTCATTGGAAACAAGGATTTGTAGTAGCATATCTCCCTCAACTGAATCTCCATCTATGTCCAAAGTTGTCCTCAAACAAATACAAGAGCTCTCATAAAAAGAAAATTATTCTCATCATTGTGATTCACGGGCTTTCGATCTCTCATCATTTTTAGTAGTATCTATTGTCTCACAGAAAACTAAGAAATTATCTTCTACCTAATTTAAATATTAATGTAAATTAAAATAAATTCTTACAAAAGTTGCGAGTGGCTGTGATAAATAATTAGTTTTCTAATTAGATTTAATTTATTTTATATAATTTTTAAA
>NC_029791.2:10294789-10295059 GCF_000816755.2 Arachis ipaensis | reverse complement strand
AACTCACCCAAAAAAAAAAAAACTATATATATAAAAAATCTAAATCATAGTTAGAAAACATCCAAAAATGAAACAGAATATCTATAGCCAACGATAACTTTGTTGAAAGCCATGAGAAAAATGGCTAATATATGTTAGGAATTGAAGTAAAATTCTAATAAGTGTAGGTAAAGGAAAAAGTGAGTAAAGATAAATTATTTAAAGAGGAAAAAAGAAAAAAAAAGTTAAAGTTGGCTATTAAAAAATTTAGCTCTCTATACTTTCGTAAAT
>NC_029791.2:10292582-10294107 GCF_000816755.2 Arachis ipaensis | reverse complement strand
AATCCCAATAAATAAATATCAATAAATTTTATAAATGAATAGTATTTGACCCGGTATAGCCCAGATTTTACACTAGTTTCATTTAAACAATCAATTCTCCAAGGTCCAAACATCAAAACTCAAAAGTCATTCTTGAATATTTTTTTTGGGAGTAGCTCAAGAATAAATCCCATTAATTAGCACGCATGATGCATATACTACATCTTCTAAATAAATGCTAAATTGCAGAAAAAGCACCCTCAGTTTATCTAGAACAAAGTTAAATAAATTAACTATAATGTCTAGGATTGGGCTGTCCAATCCATCTGACAAAAAAAACAAATTAACTACATTAATAAGTAGTTTTTAATTCACTAAAAAATTAATATATAAATCTATTAGACCAAAACAAAAATTTGTACAAAATTGAACCCGAATATATTTAAATAACTAAAAATAAATAAAAAAGAAAAACAAAAATTAGATATAGTTGATCACAAAACCTTTTTAAACTTCTTTAACGTGTCATTGTGAAATTTATTTGGAATTAGGGAGACATCATCGTTTGGGATGAACCAGTCTTTGTTAACTTCTATCAATTGCATTGCAAAAAACTCTGGCCATGTCATATCATTGTGATCTTTATCATCATCACCATCTTCCATTTTGTCATAGTTTGCCTCAATTCCAATAGTAGTAATCAAAGCATCAACCTTTATTTCATCCTTATTATTCTCTAATTGATTTGTTAGTTCTCTCTTAAACTCATCAATCTTTTCATCTCCATTATTATTCTCTAATTGATTTGTTAGTTTTCTCTGAATCTCATCAATCTTTTTATCTCCATTATTGCGTAATTGATTTGCTGATTTATTTTGAATCTCCATCCTTTCATCTTCATTCTCTGATTGTTTAATAAATTGATTTATATGTAACTAGTATATGGTTATAGAAAATAAGGTAGGAAACCGAGTCAAATTAAATATCCAAACTAGCATCATAAATTCAGATTTACTTTAATCTAAAAATTTAATAATTTTTATACACAATTTCAATTGGAAGAAAAAAAAAATACAGAATAATGCTTACAATACGAATACTATAATGAATGTGACATTTGTTGTAAAACGAATTTTTTTTTTCTTTTTGTTAAAGAATAATTATTATTTGACTTTCGCCCAATATATATGCAAATCAAGTTGGTTTCTAAATTAAAGTAAATAAGTAAGGTCTACCAGAAAATAAGTTGTAGTTCTTAAATCAATTACTGAATCTTTAATTATTTTATTTAATTACTCGAACTACTTTATTCGCCTATATTCTTTCAAAATCAAAATCTTTTATTTATTTATTTAGTCTTGCAAATAAGAGAAGCTGTAATTATAAATTAAAACATCTTTGTTCCATTTAAATAAAAGAGCCATTTATTATAAATCTGTAGACAGTAAGATACGCAAATATAGATTTAAATAATCAAAACCAACTCAAACTAATCAGAAATATTGTGTTCAAATAAATAAAAATGTAATTTCTAATTTTGTTATTT
>NC_029791.2:10290796-10292535 GCF_000816755.2 Arachis ipaensis | reverse complement strand
AAGCTATAAAATTAAAATTGAACTTTTTCGTTATAGTTAAAAAAAAATTAAAGACATCAATCAAATCAATATTTACCGGTATTACAGTAGCCACAGTTTCAGGAGCCACAGGTTTCCTTCTCTTTTGACGAGGTTTAATGTTATTCTTTCTAAATCTGCATAAAACATAATTATTTATCTGCAAGAAAATATATAAATACATTAATCTTTGTTTAATTGGAATTGGAGCAAGACAAAAATAATGTAGCATTTATTATATATATATCAACCCAAAAAAAATTATCCAAGGTTGTGTCATTGAGAAACTAAGCATAATATAGTGGTCACTTATGTTGTGTTTTGATTTTGTTTCTTAAATAGAAACAGAAATAATGAGAAGATTAAAATAAAATAAAGACGAATTTTTTTTGTTTTTAGATAGAACACTTTTATAATTCTATGTCCATTAGCAACTAAACCTTTAATCTATCATGGAAACATTACTGAACACAGTCCAACAAGAATTTAGTTTGTACTGGTTCTTTTGATTCAAATTCAAAACCTCTAGTGGTAAGACCTTGAAGAGGGAGACCGAGCCGTCGCGCCACCACCGAATCATCGCGCCGCCACGCCGCCGCCACCGTCGGGCTGCTGTGCTGCCATCGATACGGTTCAGAGAGGAAGGAAGCGCTACGGTGAGGAAGGGAGCAGGAGCCCATCGCGCTCGCTGCAAGCCCGTCGTCCGTGTCTTGTCGCCGCGCTGGACAAATCTGAATCAGAAAGTTGTTTCCTTTTCTCCTCTGCATTCAATTTCAAAGGCTTTGAATTTGGCTTTTTTTCTTTTTTCTCTAACTTGTTTTCCTTCTCAGCTAGCCATCTTCCCTCCAAATCCTTCCACTTTGTCTCGAAAAGATCGCTTAACTTCGCGGCGGTTCGATGAACTTCATGCCTGGAAGGGTACCAGGACATGGCATTGCGAAACACCGTTCTGATATCAGAAGCAAATTGATCAGTTTTCTTGTACAAATCGTTCCGTAGCTTCGATTGAACACTCTCCAAATCCATCAAAGGCTTTGAATCATCATGAATCCGCAAAGCCTTTCCTTTCTTGAAATACACTCCATCTGGATGAACCAATAACCTTCTCAGCGTTACTGAACATTGCATCTTCTTGAATCGATCCATACCTGAAGAACTTCGTTTCTTCTCCTCAAAATCAATGATTTTTGCAGCCTCAGTAGTAGTACCCTTCTTCATCCTTGAACCTTCTTCACTCTTTTCTACCTTAGCTCTCTTGTTGTTGTTGAATAGATGAACATGGCTGAATAATGTTGAAGAGGAAAAAACTCTTTTTTGGGGTACCCTTTTGTTGGCAGCATCTGAAGATTTAGTGGGCATTGTAGAATAAGAATTTGCAGGAGCAAAAGTTGAAGACTTTGGAACAAAAAAATATGGTAGTTAATAGAATGCAACCCTAGCAGAGGATTGTTTATTAAGTAAGAAGGGAAAAACCCTATGAAGTGAAATGAAGGGTTTATGTTTTGTAAAGTTGCTTGGAGCACAAGATAATTAAGAAATCTCTTTTGACATATCTATTATATGGACCACTCTACGGTAAAGAACTAAAATGTAAGGGATGAATTATTTTATGGACACATTTAAAATGTTATATGGCTAATTTGGAGCATTTGATATTCCAATAAATTTTTAGTAAAATAATTAGTTTCTATATAAATTCTATAAAATATTAAATGTGAAAA
>NC_029791.2:10262508-10290733 GCF_000816755.2 Arachis ipaensis | reverse complement strand
CCACTTTTGATAAAAATAAACTTATAAAGTGAAATATAGTTTTAAAAAAATTAATGTCCATTTTAAATTTAATTTGATCTAAAATAAATATTTGTTTAAGAAATTTCAACACATACTTTTATATTTGTGTAATTATTTACTAAAAATAATTTGAAATATCTCATTAGATAACTCTTTTAAACTTAGAAGTAAACATATACATAAAAGACTAAAATACCTTTTATGATTAAGGATATTTAGTTTGAATTAGAAATTTAGTTTAATTTTAAAAGAACTAAAATTTATTTTCAACTAATTTTAAAAAGATAAAAATATTCTTTTAAAATTAGAGTTATTTAATTGTTTTAAATATTAAAAAAATTTGAATTTATTTTTTAAAAAAATTACCTTTTTAAAATTTTACTTCTAAATTCTATAATATTCATTTAAATATTAATTAAAAAAACAAAAATATCCTTTTGTCACTTTTTCTTTTTGTTATACTAGAAGAGGTTTAAATTTAAGGCTTCTATACCAAGAAGAAAGACAAATACCATATGAGTTATATGTTGTTTACATATATTAAAAAATAAAATTTAATTTAATATTAAAAGACCAAAATACCCTTTGCATTGATTATAGTGGATTTGGATCCATGATTGCTTTTTTTTTTCTTTTGTGATGCAAGTGACATGAATATAGGGTTCGAAGCATTAAAAAATTTGATAAAGAATTAAATATCAATTTAGTGCTCGACAAAATAGTTTTAGAATGGTTTGAAGATGTAACTCTAATATCTAATTTTTTTTTTAAAATTAGTCATTCACAATAAAAAAAATTTTAAATAAATCAATTGATATAAAATTATTAAATTTTAAGGATAAAAAGATCTTATTTTACTAATAATACTTGCAAAAAATTATATTAAAATCTAATCTCTAAAATCATTTTTTAGAATCACCAAGTAATAATTTTTTTAACCCACACAATTCTCTTTATAATAGGTATATTTTTAGATTTGAAATAATTTATTAGTTTCAAGTACTAAAATTATTATTAATATAATTTTATCTTATTGTTTAGTAATTAGTGAAATTAGTGGGATAAATTAATGGGGAATGCTAGGGGGACAATGATTTTAACAATATGAACAACGACCAATCAAATAAAAACACATTGCACCTCCAAATTAACCTTCTAAATTTTAATATTAAAATAAACATCCGTACACTAGTAAAATGAACATCCGATATATCTATTGTTTACATTGTTTAATATTTTCATTGTTCATCTATACTTTTCCTAAATTAATTGGTGAGTGAATTCAACCATGCAGCAACGTCAGGTAGTAAATCATCTCTTAGTTGTTGAATAAGGTATCTCAAAACATTTTCCATGGCCTGCCGTTTCAACTTCTCTGCTGCCATCGTTGCCTGTAGTTCAACAAGTACACTATAATTCAGCTCTATTTGAGTTCCATGGAAAAATGAAAAACAATGGAAAAAGAATAGAAGCCTACAAAGAAGACTTCAATTCCTGGCTCCTATAAATAGTACTGGAAACATAGAGTTGCCAAACTAGATGCAGAGGATTGTTTAAGTAATCTATTATCAGAAAGTGACATATAACAGAAGGTCAATAACTTCAGCTATATTCCTTTTAATTTATTAGCATATAACAAATGATCAAATGCAGCATACTATAAAGTGAACATCAAATTTCAATGAGTAGCTCCTTTCAACATACAACAAACATTCATAAACATGCTTACTCATAGAATAATGCAGGTTGTTCAATTAGTAAGCAACAGCAGACCAACAACAGAGTGAAGGGGGGGAAAATAGGATCAATAACAAGAATAGATCCAAGTTAAGCATTTACGATATCCTTCCGTCTAGCAAGACAAGGACTAATCCGTCGCAAATCGAAAATAGGTTACTACATCTACAATGTGGGATTCGAAGTCCGATACTTGCTTAAGCGAACTAGTGAACTAATCACTAGATTAGCCCAAGTTGTTTAAGCATTCAGAGTTTCAACCGATATGGATAATATCCAACTTCTTAGATTAAGTGTTTACTGTTAAGCCAGAAACTATTGAATCCATGCATCAAATTCTAACAGTGATGACATCGGCTAGATAAAACCAACACCATCAAAATTGATAGAACAAATTTCAAAAGATAATATTATTCAATATAGCTTCACATTCTATGGTATAATTTACTTTTCTTGATAATTTTATTGAAAAAAGTTTACATTACTCACAGTGAGTGGAGTACTTAACAATATATGATGTAAAGTTCTTAGACACAAAATGCAGATAACGAGGTTCCACCCGACAAGTTAGGAAACCCCAAACTAACATTATAACCACTGCCAACATATATGCAACCGTTGCTAATTGACATGCCTCCATACACACTTGCTCCAGTTTTGTAGGACCACAAAATCTTCCCATTTTTTGCATTCATTGCATATATTGATCCCAATAGATCTATTGATCCAGCAAAGACAACATCATTTGCAACACTAACAGGTCCATTAGAAGTGCTGTTACTAGGATTAGCAGTGGACCATACAATTTTCCCATTACTTGCATCCATTGCCACCCAACCACCACTAGTTGTGGTTCTGTTTGATGGTGCAAGAGTGAAGTTTTTGGCCCCGGAATTTGCAATGTTTGTGTAAACTCTCCTTTCGTCCGTCGCCGCACCCCATGTTCCTCCTCCTGCTAGTCCGCCTGGTCCAGCCTCCTGCAAAAGGGGCAAAGCTCAAAAGTGTGAATGTTTTATGCATTCATTTGTTACTGCTCTACATGTAAGCTTCAACCATACTACGTGTAAACAAAAAATCAGTCATCACATCAGTGTCTATATAGAATACATGTTAAAATATAAAATACAAATTGAAAACAAGTTAAATATATTATATACAAATATATAATGATTGATTTAGTAACTGATTTTTTTTTTTGTATACATAACATTTTTTATCTGTGGTTAGAATTATGAAAAGCATGAATTTGTTATGATATAACAGAGTTATTGATACAGGATAAATAAATTTGTTATGATAGGATTTGACTTTGTGTAATCTTGAAATGTGGTTGAGGTTTTCATTTATCACTTCATTGGGTAATGAGTTACTATTATAATTGATTTCATTATCATTCTAATTGCTTTATCTATGTCATAAACATTTTAGTGTGACTTGCACTTGAGTTAAGCTAGTCTTTCATTCAAATCGTTTTCAGATCATACCGTAAACCAAGGAATGTTGCCATTGCTGCGATCCAAAGCCCATGCATAGCCACTTTTCTGAACGGCAGCAACAAGATCTTTCTTGGTTCCATTAACATATACACTCAACATCATTGGTGCCTCACCAAAATCAGCATCAGGGGTAGGACCAGAAGGAGGACAACCAGGAATTGAAGCATTGTTGCATTGATAAAACCATACATCATACCCTCCTAGTTGCCGGTACCATTGGATCTTTCCAGTGTCCAAATCAAGGGCCAAGATTGAATTGGAGTGGTTTTCAGGCTCAACACACTCATCAGGTTCAGTAGGCACTGTTCTGTTGCTCTGCCTTTCTTGACACTCAAGTATTCGTCGCGGCGCTGAGTAGAGGTTCCCAGTGGCAATGTAGACATGGTTTCTTTGAGCATCAATGGAGGGGCTGCTACCCCATATGGCTGCTCCTGCATACCCTCCTACCGTGCCATTGTTATCCGGTAACATGTAGGTTTGCCATATGATGGCGCCGGATAAGGCATCAAGTTTCGCCATGCTGCCTCGAAATATGCAGCATCCTTCAATGGTTTCACCTTCTTCTAGTGATGATGTTCCAACATAGTAACCTCTAATGGATACCAATGCACCATAAGTAATTCAGAATTCAATTGAAAGTGTAAGATAAAAATATTGCCACATTTGTTCAATTCTGGTTTGCAACTTAGATTGGGTAAGAACTTGCATAATGTTGAGTTTTAAACTTAGACCAAGCTTGTAGCTCATCATATTCTTTGAACAATCATAGAGTATACCTCTTGATGCAAAATAAAATATATGTCATCTCATATTTAAGGCATATTGCATAGTAATATATTTATTATCAACAACTGAACAAGGATTTGCTGTTTTCTAACATTTTCAGATGGTTGACTTTGTGTTACAATAGAAATCTTTTTAATTAAGATCTTGTAATTAAAATACTTCATATCAAAATCTTATAGCATATAAACTAGGGGTGTTCATGGTTTGGTTAATCCAAAAACCAAACCAGTTTTTTGGTTAACCAAAAATATAGTATTGGTTAATTAACCAAATTGATTTTACATGATGAAACCGGTTATTAACCGGTTAGTGAATTTCAAAACCGGTTTTTAACCGGTTATTAAAATAAAAATCGGTTTTTAAAAAAATAACCAGTTTTTATATAAAAAACCGGTTTTTGTATCAAAAAATCGGTTTTTGTATCAAAAAACCGGTTTTTGTACTCTCAACTCTATCTATCTCTCTCTCCCCCTTCCCCCTCTTTCTCCCCCTCCCCTTTCGTTCTCTCTATCCTTCTCTCCCTCTCTCTCCCCATGCTCTCTCTCTCCCTCCCTCTTCTCTCTCCCCTCCTCTCCCTCTCTCATTCTCTCTCCCCTCTTCTCTTTTCTCTCTCTCCTTCTCTTTTTCTGTCTCTCTCTCCTTCTCTCTCCGTATCCTCTCTCTCTCCCCTCTCTCTTTCTCTCTCTTTGTCCTCTTTCTCTCTCTGCTTCTCTCTCTCTTATCCTTCTTCTCTCTTCTTATCTCTCTCCTTTTTTTCTTTCTCCTCCTCTATCTTCGCCTCCTCTCTCTCTTCTCTCTCGCTTTAGAGAGAAGAGGAGAAAAGAGATAGAAGAGGGATAGAGATTGAGAGAAGGTTGAGAGAGAAAGAGAAAAGAGAGAGTAAGAAAAGAAAGAGGAGAAGGAGAGAAAATGAAGAGAGGAAGAGGAGGAGAGAGAGAAAGAAGAAAAGGAAAGAGAGATGAGCGAGAGAGAGAGAAAGAGAGAAAAGAAAAAAGAGAGAGAGAGAGGAAGGAGAGGGGAGAGAGAGAAAGAGAGAGAAAGAGAGAGAGAAGGGAAAAGAGAGGAGAAAGTAGAGAGATATGGTGGTTTTGGTTTTGGTTAACCGGTTAAAAACCGGTTTCTTTTAATTTGGTTTTGGTTAACCAATTCTAAAAAATATGGATATGATTTTTAAATTGTTTCATTAAACTGGTTAACCAAAATGTGATTATGATTTTTTAACCGGTTAACCACATTTTGATTTTTTTATGAACACCCCTAATATATGTTACCATTCCAACTTGGAAAATAAAGGGTATCTTCATATATTGCTGGGGTTGCAGTTATATCTTTTCCTGCATAGAATTTCCACTTCAAACTTAGGTTTGGTGCTGTTTTGGGACTGATCTTAAACTCTTTATAGCCATATCTTCTGTTGAACAAATCTCCACCATGGTTCAACCAATCTTGTGAATGTTGCCACTAAAATCAAGAAAAATCAATTTGAAAATTAAATTTTATTTACTAATTTGTAAGAATTTAAGGAGCCCATTTTCTTCCACCAATACTTATATACCCTAAAAATTCTCAAAATAAAGGTTATAGATTTTTTTTAATATTTACTACTTAACTCTACTTTTTTTTTTCAATTTGTAAAATAAAAACTCTATTTCAACTTCTTTTAACATATAACTAAACTTGAAAGAGAAAATTTGGTTACAAAACGAATTTATTAAAAAAAAAAGGAGTATGTGAGAGATAGGGAAGAAGTATGATACATTTGAGGTTGAAGCAAAGACCAATGCTGCATGAACACAAAACAAGAATAAACAAAAAACAAAGCCTGTGCTGAATTTAGGTGTCTCCATGCATGCAGTTGAACCTGGGAAATGAGATGAATAATAATATTAAGGAAACAAATTTTCAACAAACTGGGACATGTAATTGAAATGGAACATGTTTGCCTCAACACAATGGAATCTTATTAAATCTTTGACTACTCATTCCGGGGGGGCCAATATTTTGACTTTGAATCTATCTTTTTTTTATTTTTTTTAATCTTTTTTCTAATCCTGCATAAAGATCGTCATCGTACTGTACTATATCGGTATATATCCCCACATCAATGATTTAATAATTAAATTATGTTATTTGGATTTTTCTTACACGAAAAGTAGTGTATTTTTATGTTAATTTATTAAGCTCATATAATTATGAGTCATTCTGTCTTTTTATAAAATTGTATCTTTTAAATTTTAGATTTTTATTTAAAAAAATAAAATATAATTTTTTATTTTTAAATATTTGTTCTCTCGTACTTTGTTTTAATGCTGAGACAATTAATTGACTTTGAGTTTGTACTCTTTTTTCCATTCTAAACAAAACATTAAATATTTAGGATAATAATGTCTAGACAGTATGCTTTTTCTTCACGTACAAGTTGGTTTAAATGTATAATTAATAACATAAAATTAAGACCAATAGTTTTTGCTTATCTTTTAAGTTTGTCAAAATTCAACTTATTTTTTTAAAGGGTTTTTGACTCACTAATTTCAATTAATCTAATTACTTTCTAGATGAGTTACCAAAAAAATCCAGCTAGGGAACCAATTTTATGTCCAATTTCAACTAATTTTTTCTGATATTTTATTTATTTATTTATTTACCTTTTTATTCATAATCTTCTTTCTCATCATTTTTTCCCTCCCAACACCACCACAACTTCGCCTTTGGAGTCGGCCATAGACACCATAAATCCTAAATCTTAAACCCTCCAAGGGATGAGGGTCAAATAAATAATTTTAATAGTTAGTTACCTAGTTAGACTAAAGTTAGAGAGTTAGCTAGTATTGGTTCAATTACAAAGCAAAATCAAGGGAAAAGTATTGGTCATATAATATTTTTCTTTAGTATTATAACTAGATAGATATTTTAAATTTTATACTTGACAAATATATTAAGAAAAATTAAAACATGGAGAAAAAAATGTTGTTCCTAATCCTTACACTCATAATAAATAAGGAAATCAAGGAAATTCCAAAAGTCAATATTGGATAAAGACCAGCCAAGTAGTTGGTGTAAGCACGTTAGTTCTTGGGTTCTTGCACAAATTTGACTTTAAGAAATTTTGGAGGAATGAATAAAAATTACTCAATAATCAATTAATAAAAATTTTAAATATATAATTTTTAAAATTAATAAAATAAAAATACATTAAAGGATGTATAAAATAAAGAAATAAAAATAAGTTTTTTGTGAAGAGATAAATTATTGACATTTAACATATGCAGTAGCACATTGTTTTTGACATACATAATAGATATATCCATATACACACGGACAAATACATAAATATTTTCTTATTTGTTCATGAATTTTATTGGTGTCAAGTAAATAAACACCTATTTTATTTATGATATTCGAACTACATTTATCTTCATACATAACTGTTAAAATAAATGTCAAACATTAGGAGGAAGAGGACAAGGACAACCAATGGTTATTAATCAAAGCCCTCATTATTGTTAAGTTGCTTGATATTTTCAGAATATATCAATAAATGAAAAGGATTAGTCAGATAATATTAAAATATATTTGTCCAAGGAATAAAAATAAGTAGAAAACTTCGCATTCACTTGAAAATAAATTCTCATACTATATCAATTGTTGTTGGCTTTTTTTATACAGCTTTTTTCTTAAAAAAAATTATATAGTATATTAGTATGTATCAAATCAATGTTAATTATTGTATATAAATAAGTAGAGAGTTTAACCATATATTTAAAATCAACAACTAAACTATTCTCACACAACAAAATTTTATATAAAGAGATAAGAGATGACTATTATCAAGTTGACTTTCCTCAATCCAGAAATGTTTTTTTCTTAATATGCAGATCGACTTTGCTTGAAAAATCCAAAAAAACTCACATCATGACCAGCCATTTTGTTTAAATATTTTGTATAGCAAGCATCTTATCCTGAAATCATAAATAAGGATTCATTAAGAGTAAGAGACAGGAAGGGGTAAAAGAAGTGGTAAGGTTTTTACAAAAGGAGCTACAAGAATTGCTATGAATTCATTATGTACAAGCATTACTAAACCTAACATTAACATTTTCAATAATGATCATACGCCTGTAATATACAAGCTAGCTGCAAATACAATGTCACGCTTTATTGCATTAGAAGCTATCTCCATTTTTTTGCAGAGAGCAGAATTCCCCATAATAGCGGCAGAGTTTTTGAACTCGCAGCAGGTCTCATCCAACCTGACAATTGTCCTTACTATCAGACCTTCAGGAACATCTGTAAGTTCACAGATATCGGCAAACGGAGTACCCTGCAATGGAAATTAGAGATTTGACAATGGATCACAACAAATCAATGGTAGAAGTACTGAATTTGTAATTGTCTGTAGAAAGAAACCTTAGCCCATTCATAAACCACTTCAACGAGACCAAATTTGAGATTTTCTTGGGCATACTCCTCCGGGTTTACCGGCAGATGGAAGTGAGCTTGAAGTTTCCCAAGCCTTATTGCTGTATTGTACAATCTGTAACAAATACATCAAACCAGGAATTCATAATAAAATTCAACTCTTCATTACAATCTGACGTCTGAATGCAGCAAGATAAAATGACGTAATGGTAAAGGTTGCTGCCATGCGAATTGAAAGTCAGTCTAACAGATTTAAATTTTAGAAACAATCTCTTTGATTTTATGGATACAAGGATATGTGCATTTCCCAGACCCAAACCAACAGGCCTTGTACACTAAGCTGCCTTTCTTACAAGACAAGACGAAAACATTTTGTTATATGAATGATTATCGATGCCTTTACTTGGCATAGGCTTCTAGGTTGCTTAAATAGAATTTCAGAAATACACAATTGTGAGTTACCTTTGTCTTGCTTTGGCCAGTGTCGGTGTGAGTGAAGGGTCAGATGTGTTCTTCTGCTGGAATACAAAAGCAGACATTAATGCCACCGCTTCTTCTGGTTCAAGATCATCCAGTTGGTTCTCAAACAAGCACTCGGTGCAAATCAACTCCTCCCCAGAATTCATCTCACAGGCGACACGTCCTTTCATTTGAACAACAAGGTCTTCATCAATACATCCAATTTCCTTCAGCACATCTATCTGGAGAAAGAGTACAGTTGAGCATAAAAAACAAGGATTACCATCGTCTTAGTAAGTAGTAAGTGAAGGGTTATTAATCATTATATCAATAACTTCTATTCTATATAGGTCTCACCAAATAATCCAACAGTGAATAAACCTTAATTTCTCACTTTACAGTATACTAACTTTAATGAATCCTAAAGAAATTATTTAATTTACCCGGCCCTGAAAGTCAGGCATCTGTTGAAGTGCATCATCAGAAATTTGAAACTGAAGAGCATGTACTTCTTCTTTGTGCTTCTTCATCTCTTTAGCTAACTTTAGGTGCTCTTCCAATTTTATACACCCATGACACGGATTCTGAGACATCTTTTCTAACAACTTAGTCCACTTGTGGTATGTTTGCACAAGTATCACATCTCTCAGCTTAAGATCTGAAACAAATTTAAAGTGATACTCGATTAAGCCTAGGTTTTATAATCAGAACTGTTCGCCCAAATGTTACAAGAGAAGATGAAGACGTCCCTAAACCCAAATGAGTGTGAAAAACAGCCTCAACTGTAGAAACGATCAGCATTACGGCTTACAGGTAGGAACTAATGTTTAAAAAATCGATTGCAAAGAAATGGTTTCTATAATTCAGCCATGTTTCATGCCTTTGCAACTTGACATGCCCAAAAAGCCACGTACAAGTGACAGTATTGACAAGAGAAAAAATGATCAAATTCAATAGTTTTTTTGAAACACAGAATGGTAAATGGTAATACCTTTCACAGGATCCAGAGCTGGAGGATACTTATTTCCATCTGATTTCAATTCCAGGAGAAGTTGAACTGTCTTTGCATAAACCAGCACCGACGCGTACGCGCACAGCACGCGTACGCGTCCATGGGGTGATTCGCAAGGTGCCGCAAGCGCCAGGTGCGCGCGCGCGTCCATGGGCGAGTTCAACTTCTTTGACTTTTCATGATTTCTCCACTTTGCATGCTTTCCTCTTCACTCCTTTGATCCATTCTTAGTCTTTCCAATCTGAAATCACTAACAAACATATCAAGGCATCTAGTGGAATCAAAGGTGAATTGAATTTAGCTACTTAAGGTCTAGAAAGCATGTTTTCACATCTAAGCACAAATAAGGAGGCAATCACAAAACTATGCTAATTCATTGAATAAATGTGGGTAAAAGGTATTAAAAATCTCTTAAAATCAATACAAGATAAACCGTCAAAACGCGGTTTATCAACCTCCCCACACTTAAACCAAGCATGTCCTCATGCTTAAACCAAGAATGAAGTAAGGGTATGGCGTTTATTCAATGGAAACTAACTAAATGCAGTCTATCTATATACAACTATCTAGATGAATGCAATTGCTTGGTCAAAATAAATCATTTCCCAAGAAGCATATATGCACAAGGGCTAAGGACTAGCAAGTCTAATCTACAATTGAATTGAGCTATTAAATATTTTTACAAACTTGCATGAAGAGTGATGATTGTAGGTGGAAACATGTAATTGAGCAATCGAACCCTCACCGATAGTGTTTGCACTCTATTCGCTCAAGTATTTAGGGTTGATTCTCTCAATTCTCTCCTAATCATGCTTTCCAAGATTTGTTTTTCATCTAACAATCAACATAGATCTTATGCATGCATACAATTATCATGAGGTCTTTTCTTTAGGTTGTAATGGGGTTAGGATCAAGGTAGGATGCATATTTGGTCAAGTGAGCTTAAAATTTGAATCTTTGATAAGCTTAAACTTCCCACCTAGCCTATGACATCCTATACAATTAAGCTCTAACCTAACTACCCATTTTTTCTCACCTTTTCACATACTCATGCATTTTCTTTTCATTTCACAACACTTGTGCATTGATCTTTATTGGACTTTACTTTGGGGCATTTTGTCCCATTTTTATTTCTTTCTTTTTTTTTCTTCTTTTTCTTTCTTTTTCTATTTTTTTCTTTTTCATATTATTTTTCTTTTCTTTTGCTTTTGTTTTTCTCATTTTTTTCTTTCTATGTACAAGAACCTCAATGCATAAGGTTTTACATTTGATCAATACATGAGTATGTACCCAATTCCCAATATTTTCAATAACAATACAAAACTACCCTTTTATTCACCCAATGTCCCAAGGTTCCTACACTTGAATGATACTCACACACACTAGCCTAAGCTAATCAAAGATCCAAATAAGGACAATTATTGTTTTCCGCTTTAGGCTTGTAATGTGCTAAATTAAGAACAAGTGGGTTAATCGTAGGCGCAAATTGGGTAACAATGGAAGATAAAAGGTAAGGCTATTTGGGTAAGTGAGCTAAATGAAATGATGGCCTCAATCATATAAATGCATGTATACACAAAATAATGGACATAAAGAACCAAACAATTCAAAGATTATAATTATAGAAAGAGAATAATGCACACAATAAGGAAAATAAGTGGTTATAAGATGTAACCACACCATTAGGCTCAAATCTCACTTGCTTGTGTTCTTAGCTCAAAACATGATCCACAAGATATATATAATTCAAGCAAGCTCTATGAAAAATTTTCACTCAAATCAATTGAGATGCCCTATAGATAGAAATCTTGAAAAATTTAATTATTTTGACTAAGCTTATTTTGTATACATGTGCAAAAATAAGAAAATGCAAAAGCCTAAGATGAAATGTAAAAGTGTTGGGATTAGAAACTTGTCACCCAAAATCGCCGACCGGTCGGACGACCTCCCCACACTTAAAAGTTTGTACCGTCCTCGGTGCATTGAAGGATGAGCAAGGGGGTACGGCGACTCTCTGGATTGCTGCGTGTTCTTAGTCTTGCTTTCATGTTTGCTTGTGGTGCATTCATCATGAAAAACAAAAATATAACACCACAGGATGAGAAGATATAAAAGCAAGGAAGCATACAATGTTGGAATGAGGTAAATAACTAGAATTGAGTGAGTGAATTAGTGTGACATGAATGACAAATAAGCGTGTGAATTCTAAATTGGGCGCCTTTTAGAACACACATTAGCATAAAGAGCTACGACACAAAAGAAGCATGCACTTCACTCATCCTAGTGTACTTGAGATGCTTTAGGTAGGCTTGTGAGGTAAAACAAGCATTAAAGAAGCATGAAAGCATTCAAGTCAAACATATATGGATGCATAAAATCATGAAACACCATGCACTAAGGTAAATGCACAACATCATCCATCAAGAGGTTGCCTAATCACAGAATAAGGCTCAAATCACATGGTGGCCAAATCATGTAATTCAAGAAGAGTTACAAGCTCGAAGGCAATTCTCATCACTTGGTATTTTTAAAAGGTAAGCATGAAAAACTCAAAACCAAGTAGTAAAATATAACCTCAATCATAGAATCCAACAAAGATTATAAACATACTGATGTTAAGTTAACATCCCTTTTTAATACTCAGCAGCAATTAATGGTAAACAAGGATAACAATCCAACACTTATAATGAAAAAGAAAAAAAATGAAATGAAAACTAACTAGAACTAACTAACTAACTAATTAACTAACTAACTAATAACTAATTAACTAACTAAAATAAATGGTTATCAATGGTGTTTGGGAGTGTTGGATGAGGGGTAGGATAAGGGAAGAAGAAAGGAGAAGGAAAGAAATGGAAAGAGGAGAAGAAAAGAAGTGGATGGAAGAAAGGGCATCCACGTGTACGCGCGCATGGCGCGCGCGCGTCGATGGCTTATTTCGAGAGTGGTGCGTACGCGTCATGTGCGCATCCGCGCAAGTGGGGTTGTGCCAAAGGCACAACGTTGGCACGGCGTAGGCACAACTCTCTGAAAAATGTATGGAATGTGAAACTTCTCAATCCACGCGTACGCACGCATGGCGCGCGCGCGTGGATAGTCGAAAACGTTTGATGCACGCGTACGCGCGCAGTGTGCATACGCGTGGATGTTGCTCTGTTTTTTTTTTTTTTAATTTTCTCTATGTTTTTGCACCAATCCAAGCATTCTAATCCTCCAAACAACTACCAAAACACCTTAAAACCTTATTTAACATACTAAACTACCAATTAAACTCCACTAACTAAACAAAACATGAAATTAAACTAATTCTACCAATATGTACAAAAGAGAAAAATGAAAAGATTTTCCCATGGTGGGGTGTCTCCCACCTAACACTTTTATTTATTGTCCTTAAGTTGGACTTATGGGGAGCTTCTCTCAAGGTGGCTTGTGCTTGTACTCATCTTGGAACTTCCACCAATGCTTGGACTTCCAATAAGCTCCATCATTCAAGATTAATATCTCTAAGCTTTGATGGAGTTCTTCACAAACCATGGGCTCCCAATGTTGATCCTCATGTGTTTCCGGATCCCATATTTTATCTTCACACCCATCTCCAAGTTGATTATCATTAATCCATGTGGGTGTGAGCAAGGTGAATTCTCAACAAAGTGACCAAACATCCTTCTAGACCCATGTACTCTAGTTATACACCAACCTTTGCTATCAAGCTTTGGACATGTGACCATAATAAACCTAGAATGATGCTTCCAACCACTAACCATCTCCTTTTTACTCTTAAAGCCACTAATTTTTCTAAGTTGACAATCCGTCTCAAGCAAACCATATTCAAGGAGAATAACAAAGCTTAAGTATAAGGAATTTACCCACTTGAATGAGAGAATGGATGGTGGTGGCTTGGGGAGAGGTATCTCCAATGTGCTTGCAAGCTCTACTCCCCTGTTTGCTTCCTTGTCAATCTCCACCTCTTCATAAACTTCTTCATTCTTAATCCTTTGTTCATCAATTTTATCTAACTCTTCTCCATCACTCAAGTCATAAATGGGAGGTTGAGAGAAATCTACCTCCACATCACTTTCAAATTCATTGGGAGAATGTTCTTCAAATTCAAAAGATTCTTCACAAAGAAGATTGGATGCATGATCTTCATCACCAAGGGAACTCAATTCTTGCTTCATTCTCTCCAAGTCTTCATATAGGATATGCCTTAGAGGTTGTGCACATTCCTCCTCAACATTAACTTAAATCTTCTTGGAGGAGTTTTCTATAACTATAGCTTCCCATGGGGGTTTCGCATCTCCTAAGTCTTCAACCACTTCTTCCTCTTCTTTAATGGTCATAGGTTCCTCCAATTGTTCTAACACAAAGTAGCCTTCCTCATTTTCCACCGGAGTTTCTAATCTCTCCTTCATGCTATGTTCTTCTTTTGATTCTCCACATGTAGCCATGGGAGTTCCTTGAGTGTCCAAAAGTTGGGATGCTAGCCGGTTTACCTCCTCATCCAAGGCGGTCATAAATTGTTGCACATCCCTTGTCATCTCTTCTTGTCCTTGAAGAAGAACACCGAGGGTTTCATCCATTAGAGGTTGGGGTGGATGGGAGGGTTCATCATATTGGGGAAAAGGTTCATAATAGGAAGGTGGTTCATCATAATTAGGGTGTGGTGGTTCAACATTCTCCATTTTTTCCACTTGTTGCACAACATGTTCCATGGTTGCTTGAAATTGATCCAATGCTTCCTTGAGACAATTCCTTGATTCTTGTTCCGCTTGGATATCATGATTAGGATCATATTGCTCTTGGATCAATGGACATGAATATTCTTCCATGGGAGGTTGTGGTGGAAGGTAGAATTCATCTTGTGGTTGAAAATTTTCATTTAATGGAGGTGGTTCTTGGAAGTATTGAGGTTAGAATGGTGGCGGTTCTATGTGTGGCTCATATGGTTCAAAAGGTGGTTGGTATGGTGGATATGGATCAAGGTCATATGAAGGTGCTTGGTGGTAGAGGACTTGTGAGTATGGTTCATGTTGAGGATATGACTTATAGGCATATGGTGGTGGCTCTTGAAAGTCACAAGGAGATTCACCATAGCCATTTGATTGGTATGCATCATAGAATGGCTCTTCTTCATAGTACATTGGTGGAGGTTGTTGCCATGAAGATTGATCATATGCATATGGCTCCTCCCACCTTTGGTTATCCCATCCTTGATACACATTCTCATTATAGTTTTCATTTCCTAAACATAGTTGTAATCACACTCATAGCCAAAGTGAGAATTCATGATAGCAAGAGAAGGCAAAAACAAAAAAAATAGTAACAAATAAAGAGAACAAACGAAAAACTAACAAAGAAGCAAAAAGCAAACATATTTACAATATTCACATATATACAATAACCAATAACACAACACCATTGCAATTCCCCGGCAACGGCACCATTTTGATGATTAGATTTTTTACGGTTTAGAATTTCACAAATAAAATCTCGTTGAAGTATAGTCTCTAAACCAACAATAATCCTCTCATACAAAAAATTTGTTTGTCACAAGTACAAACCCCTAAAATTAATAAACCGAAGTATTGAACCTCGGGTCGTTCTCCCTAGGAATTGTAATGAAGTGTCTTGTTATTGGTTATGAGTTATTTTTGGGGTTTTGATAAGATGCATGAAAGATAAATGGCAAGAAAGTAAACTAATGGCTAAAAAGGTCTTGGCAAGGGTTGGTAGTCAAGGATCTCTATCCTAATCACTAACCACAATATGAGAATTGGCAAGGATTAATCTCATTAAATCATCCTCTAACTAGTAGTAAAGGAAAGTCAAATGAGCTATATCAATCCTAGTCCATAAGTCCTAATTCTCCATTAATTCAATTAGTGAGAACTAGAGTCAATGGATCCCAATCATCAATTACTTGGACATTAGCAACTCAAGAGTTCCTAAGTTACCTTTCCAAACCAAGAACATAAAACTCTACTCTAAAATCCAACCAAGTATTTTATCAAACACTTGGAAGGCACAAAAGAAAAGCATAGTAAATCAACAACAAGAATTAATTCTAACAACAATCAAATGTAAAGAATTAACAACAACAATTAAAGGAAACAAGATCTACATGAATTACCTCTTATTGAATTGAAAGAAAATGGAAGGAAGCATAGTAGATCTACAACAATACATAAGAACAACACAAAGGAAATTTCAACAAAAGCATGGAAGAAGAATGAATGTAACTACAATGAATTGAAGAGTAGAAGTAGAAGAATGAATGAATGGAAACATAGATCTAAGAACTAAACCTAATCCTAATCCTAATTCTAGAGAGAAGAGAGAGCTTCTCTCTCTAGAAACTACCTCTAAACTAATTCTAATGAGTGAAAATGAACTAAAGTGAGATCATCCCCCTTTGCTCTTCAATCCTTGGCTTTAAATAGCAGTTTAGGCGCCAAAGTTGGTTGGGATTGGGCCCCACAACCCTTTAGAATTCGTTGGTCACGTTTTCATTAAAAAATCATAAACCAGCACCGACGCGTACTCGCACAGCACACGTACGCATCCATGGGGTGATTCGCAAGGTGCGCGCAAGCGCCAGGTGCGCGCGCGCGTCCATGGGCGAGTTCAACTTCTTTAACTTTTCATGATTTCTCCACTTTGCATACTTTCCTCTTCACTCCTTTGATCCATTCCTAGCCTTTCCAATCTGAAATCACTAACAAACATATCAAGGTATCTAGTGGAATCAAAGGTGAATTGAATTTAGCTACTTAAGGTCTAGAAAGCATGTTTTCACATCTAAGCACAAATAAGGAGACAATCACAAAACTATGCTAATTCATTGAATAAATGTGGGTAAAAGGTATTAAAAATTTCTTAAAATCAATACAAAATAAACCATCAAAACGGGGTTTATCAGGCTCACACGACCGCGCGAAATGGAGAAAATCGCAGTGACGCGCTCGCGTGCCTGACGCGAACGCGTGGATTGGAAGTTGCACAAGTGACGCGAATGCGTGGACGACGCGCACGCGTGGCACGGGAAAACGCTGGATGACGCGAGCGCGTGGACGACGCGGTCGCATGACGTGCGCGATCTGCAGAATTTACAGAAATCGCTTGCGTGGATTCTGGGCCGCGTTTTAACCTAGCTTTCGGCCCAGAAACGCAGATTAGAGCCTGGAAACGTGTAGAGATGAAACAATTCTCATTCCGCATAATTTTCTAGTTTGAGTTTTTTGGATCTAGAGAGAGAATTCTACCTCTTCCTCTAGGTTTTTTCTACATTCGTAGTTTTAGGATTTGAAGATTTTGCTTTGATTATTAAGAATAGTCTACCTCCGGAACTGGTCATTCTAGTTTGTTTACTTACTTTTTACTTACTCTTTCATATCTTTAATCTGTCCAGAGTTACAATTGGATTATTTTGAGTTCATTAATACAAGGCTATTTTTATTTTTAATTGATTTCTTTGATTATTGTTTATCATGTCTCTTTTTATTTTCCCTTTTAATTTTGTGAAGTCTACATTTATGATAATGGAGTAGTTTCCCAACTTGATTGGGAGTTGATTACATGGAGAACCTTGAGTTGGAATACTCAAGAGTTCAATTGTAATTGGTTCGTTGTTGGTTGGCTTGTTAGTCACTAACTCTAATCCTTCCCAAGGGAGATAATTAGGACTTGTTAATAGAAGTTGACTTTTAACTTGACTTTCCTTCATTCGTTGAGGGTTAACTAAGTAGAAACAACTACTAATTATTAATTGATCTTGAGAAAATTCCAACAAGGATAGAACTTCCGATTAATCTTCTCCCGGTGAAGATTTTTATTTAAATTATATAAATTCTCTGATTTAATTTTCTGTTTATCAAACTCAAAACCATTTTGAAAAACCTCTGATTAATAAAATAGCACATCTTTCTGCAACTCGTTGGGAGACGACCTGGGTCTCATACTCCCAGTATTTTAATTCTAATTTTGTGACAATTCTTTTCTAAATTGACAAGTAGATTTTTGCTGGTTAAGAGCTGTACTTGCAACGCTATTTTTCTTAATAATTCTTAATCTGCCAATTTTCGCTACGTCATATACCTGAGGGGTGTCAGTGTATTTATAGGTGATGTACCAATAACCACTACTGAAGTAGTTCCACTTCTGATGGTGGATAACCGTCCCTTTATCTTAAGGTTGTTGAGATCTTTCTTCTAAAAAAGGGTGAGAGATTTAAGAAAGCAGTTGCTTTGTGGATGAACAGAAATTGCCCGTATTCGTCGGATCCGACCTCCTTCAAGAGGTCGGGAACACATTAAAGGCCACTCCCTTTGTTGGGCCTTTCGACTTTATTGGGTTAGGATATGAACAGTTCCCCTTCTTGAATCCGATTTCTTTACTTTGAGTCGGATTCAAGTATAACTGAAGTCGGAGATGTTCAAGTCAGTGTCTTCTGTTAACTCAGAAGACCGACGTGATTTCAAATTGAAAACCGACATGATTTCGGGCTGCCAACCGTCGCGTCCATTGGCTTTTCGCATTAACACGTGGGGAGCAGTTACATTGGTAATGGCGCACCTTTTAAATGAGTGGGACTTTTTATGCTTTTTGCCCCGGTGTCTTATAAATACTTTGACCCTTTTCTTCTTTCTTCTTTTTCATCTTCTTCTGTAAACTTTCTTTATTTCTTTTCACGCCTTCTTCATCTTCATCCAACCCATTCGTTTACTAGTGTTTGGCGTGTCAAGACGTTCGCTTCTCCTCTGTTGAAGACTCTCCCTTCGTTCTATTTCAAAGAAAGGTTGGTTTCTTGCTGCTGTTATTATGATCTCTGTTTGTTGGACTAGGTGTTTGTTGAGAGATTCTATGTAGCTTTCATATATCTTTGTTGTTACTTTCATTCTGTATGCATTAGGGACCTTCGTTTTTTTCTTAAAAAGATTATACCTTTTGTGGCTGTGTGTTGCTCTTTTTGAAGAAAACTGCCTCTTGTTTCAAACTTGTTTGTAATGATTCCTTTTCTTTTTATGTAATGTAGGTATACTATCTTATATATCTCGTTCCTCTGTTTCCAAAATGTCTTCGAGGGTTCCTAAGGATTTGTTAAGATGGGTAGATGCCTCAGTCCTTTGTGAAATTCCTTTAGTAGATAGCGTTTTTGTGGATGAGTTTCGAAAGCACCATAGGCTCTGTATTTTTGGAAAGGACGAGGTAAAGTACGAGTTAGTTACCCCCGACCCAGGAGTATGCTTTGGCAGAGTTGTAGATTTTGAATCCCCCTTCATTTTTATGTATGATTGTCTTTTCACCCGACTTGGGGTGACGTTTCCTTTTTCTGATTTTGAAACTGAAGTCCTTTCTTACTATAGAGTTGCTCCTTCTCAATTGCACCCTAATTCCCGGGGTTTCATGAAAATCTACCAGCTTGTCAGTCGCGAGCTTGATTTTCCGATTTCTTTAAGGATATTTTTTTTTGTTTCATCTTACTAAGCCTTTTAGCGCATCTTCTAATAAAAATAAACAACAATCGGTTTCCTTCAGGGTCATTCAAGGTTGGAAAGTATTTTCTATTTTTGGTGAATCCTTCCACGATTTCAAGAATTTTTTTTTCAAAGTCCGAGCCGTAGAGGGCCACCATCCCTTTTTCCTAAATGAGAATAATGAACCTTGCTTTCTATTATACTGGGTAAAGGCAGCCTTTGTCGAAAAATATAATTTAGTGGATTTGGATGAAGTCGAAGAGGCTGCAATCGAATTCTTCCGAGAGGCTTGGGGATGGGCTCCAAACATTGACACAAAAAAATTTCTTCTCGGGACCTCGAGCTATGTTCGTACCGAGTTAGGTAGCCTCCCTTTTTTTATTTGTAGATGATTACTTATTTTCCTGACTTGTTTTTGATGTCCTTTCATTTCTTTTGTAGAAAAAATGAAAAGCGAGTCTAAAGCATACCAGAATGTTCAGGAGGCGAAGAGAAACGCCCGTGCCCGAGTTGCAGGAGAGTAGCAAGTCGAATATGTCCTCTCCGACCAAGTCTGACTCAGGGGCGTCTTCCTCTCAGATCAAGTCGGTAAACCTTCCTCTTCCTCCTCCTCTTCCACCTCCTTCTTTAGTCCTTACTCCTCCAATTCCTCCCTTCTCGGATCCGACCTCTAAAAAGAAGAAGACTTCGGAGTCCAGCATCGTTAGTATTGATGATGCTGGGTTCGATGGGGGTGAAGTTTTGTGAGAGGCACATTCTTCCTCATAGCTTTATTGCTATGGACAATGCTTCTATCAAAACTCACCTTAAAGTCTTAATTCGAAGGGGATTTGGACTGCTGGAGTATGTTCTGCGCTCCTTAAGGAGTTTGAAAAGGCTCCTCTAAATGCTACACAACATTCTTTGGAGGCCCTTTAGACCGAGGTGGCCACTCTTAAGGAGGCTGACAAGGGATTGGAAGAGGAAAAAATAAGTTTGGAGGCTGAGCTCTTCAAAGCTCGAGATAGGGAGATGGAGTCAACCGCTTCCTGTGCTTTGGCTGAGGGGTTGCTGAAGAAGTCTCAAAAGAATCATGCTAGGGTTTTAAGGGAGAATCTGGAGCTAAAGAGGGAAATGGAGCAACTTAGGGAGAGTTATATAGATTTGGAGGAATCGGTTGTGGGAAGGACGGAGGAGGTGTTTAGAGTGTTGAAGGACCATGTTCGGGTTATTGCTCTCGACCTTGACTTGTCTCCCCTTTATCCTGATAAAGTCGTGATTGATGGGGAGATAGTCTTTCCTCCTCAGCCTCCTACCGACTCGGAGCTAAAAACTGCAGGGCAACGCTTGGTGGAGTATCCTTCCCGAGAAGTTTCCACCTCCTCGGAAGTCCCTCCGAGTTCTTCAGATCTACCCGAGGTTGTTCCTTCTAAAGAGGTTCCTCCAACCCCTTCGACTTTCGTTGCCAAAGAGGTTCCTCCGAGCTCCCGCCCTGATGATGATCTGAATCCTCTCATTGGTCTTATTTAATGTTTTGATTAAGGCTCAGCTTGTGGGACCTTTTTTATAAACACTTTATGTATGTTTTGAATACTTTTAGTTTGTTTATTCATGACTTTGATCCTTTGGAAAGGATTTTTTAACAACTGTTACTATGAGTGTTGATCTTTTAATGATAAGATCCTCTGGCTCGTAGGTATGCTTAAAAAGATCTTTTAGCTACTGTCAAATTATGTTGGTGACTGTGGATGAGGCTTTTTATGAAGCCCTTTAGCATTCTATCCTTTATTCTTAGGATTCTTATAAGTTCATTTTCGTATCATAGCTTACTACTTTGAACTGTTTGTGAGGCTTTAACGCAAGCCCTCTTTTAGGTGTCCTAAATTTTTGAAGGAGTGAGTTCTTTTATTACGAACGTCAACTCGTTTTGTTATTGAATCGTTTTCACAACTTAGGCTATTTTTACGATGCATTTTGTTCTATTTGGGCGTTTACCGACTTATAAGTCGTTTACTTCCGAGCTTCATATGATCGTCTTTTATACCCTCTTTACACCGACTTGTACCTCGTCGCTTCATCTTGCCGACCACATAGGTCAGGCAATGAATTTTTGCGTTTTTTCGAGTTTAACTCAATGCGTGTCGTAGAAATAATAATGGAACTTTAAGAAAAAGAATTATTGTCATTAGTGAAACACGACTTTACAAAGATGCTTTGGCTACTAAGGGAATAAAATTCATTCCCCTAGCCCTCGTTTTGATGCCTTGTTAAAACTCCTTTCAGGAAAACCCTTCTCGGAAAAAACCGTGAAGTTGAGAAAAAGAGTACATCAGGGAACAGAGAACGCTTGTAGCTATAATATCTCTTTAAATTGCAAGCATGCCACGACCTGGGGAGCTCGGCTCCATTCAGGTCAGACACTTTGTAGTAACATTTTCCCAAGACTTCAGTTATCTTGAAAGGCCCTTTCCAGTTTGCAGCAAGCTTTCCTTCACCCAATTTGTTTACTCTGATGTCATTTCATATCAGGACTAAGTCATTTGTCACGAAGCTTCTTCGAATGACTTTTTGATTGTATCTACTTGCCATCCTTTGCTTTAACGCCATTTGTCTTATTTGTGCTTGTTCTCGGACTTCTGGAAGCCGTTCGAGTTCTTCTTTTTGGGCTTGAACGTTTCTGACTCCATCATAAAATCTCACCATTGGACTTTGCTCATTAATTTCTACTCGGATCATGGCTTCTATTCCATATGCAAGTCGGAAGGGTGTTTCTCCAGTCGTGGAGTGAGGTGTTGTTCTATAAGCCCATAGTACTTGAGGGAGCTCTTCGGCCCAAACTCCCTTTGCATCTTGCAACCTCTTTTTTAACTCTGTCAATATGACTTTATTGGCAGCTTCAGCCTGCCCATTGGCTTGAGGATGCTCTACTGATGTAAATTGATGTTTGATCTTCATGCTACATAACAAGCTTCTGAATGTGGAGTTTTTAAACTGAGTACCATTATCTATAGTGATAGAGTGGGAAAACCCGAATCGAGTAATTATATTCCTGTATAAGAATTTTTGACTTCTCTGTGTTGTGATAGTGGCTAATGGCTCTGCTTCAATCCACTTGGTGAAACCGGATGATGCTTGGGCTTATTTGTGAGGTCCAAGCACTCAAGGAGGGTGATCTCCGACTTGTTCTACGTCAGGGAGCCACCGTCCGAGTTGTGTGTTGGAAAGGATGGCGGTGGTACCTGCAAGACACTCCAATGCCTAAGTCAGCAAGGGGTTAAGCATGTTTAAGTGTATTGGAACTTAAGTATACTTGAGGGGTGTCAGTGTATTTATAGGTGATGTACCAATAATCACCGCTGAAGTAGTTCCACTTCTGATGGTGGATAACCATCCCTTTATCTTAGGGTTATTGAGATCTCTCTTCTAGAAAAAGGTGAGAGATTTAAGGAAGCAATTGCTTTGTGGATGAACATAAGCTGCCCGTATTCGTCGAATCCGACCTCCTTCAAGAGGTCAAAAACACATTAAAGGCCACTCCCTTTGTTGGGTATGACCACCAACCATCAAATATTAGCTATCCAGCTTCTGGTAATAACAATTACCGTCGATATTTTTAATTTTTTTGTTTAAGAAATTTTCAAGTTGGTTAGAATATTCATCAGAAAAAGATGATGCTTTATTGTCTGCCTTGCTACTTGTTTAGTAAACACTATGGTGCTCGCAACGATGGAAAAAAATGCATTTTCAGAATTAGGATTTAGTAATTGGAAAAAATTAAACAATGCGGTGAATTGTGTATTTGTATGTCATGAGGGTTCTATTCTTAATTCTCCCTATAATTTATGTGTGAAATCTTATGATGATTTAATGGCTCAATCTAAGCATATAGATAAAGTTCTTGATAGGCATAATGATGAAATTATTACAAATAATTGTTTAAGATTGAAGACATCTATTAATGTTATTCAATGGCTTACATTTCAAACATGTGATTTAGGTTCCTGTAATCAAAATGTTAATAATGTTGTTTTTAAAAATATTTTTAAAAATGCTCAATATATATCTTTCGATGTTTCTTAAGATATATTGCATATCTTTATTAAAAGAGTGCGCACAACAATTTAAAAAGAAATTGATAATTCTAAATTTTGTATCGATTTTACTGAGAAATCAATTAAAGTGAAATCAACTCTAGCCAACTAGTTAAAAAATAGATTTATTACAAAAAAAAATAAAATAAAATAACTTTCTACTATCCTAATTTTTGAATTTCAAAATAAAAAATAAAAAAGAGTTGACAATTAGCTTATATTGTAATTAATTCCAAGTCACCAAAAAATATTGTAATTAATTCCTAGATACTGTTACTTCATCCCGCACAAAAATTCCTCCCCAAGAGGGTTAGGGCTCACAAATCACCATTAACGTCGCAGAGGTAAGCCGAGTCGAGTCTAAGAGGTTGCATCCGCCGTCATCACAGCCGATTCTGTCTGAGCTTCGCGACCTTTGCGAACTCAGCTTCTTCGTCACCATCACTACTCCTACTCTTTGGTTTAAGGGTAACTTTAATTCTTCTTTTCCTATTTCATATTCACATTCCAAGTTAGTAGAGAGAAAATTGATCTTGCGCTTCAAATCCATTGTTCTCTTTTTGTGCATCTCGGTGTCTCATTTATTCGGAGCTTGTTTAAAGGTTCTGGCATTGTGTTTACAAATTATAGTAATTAGAGGCTTAATTGTGTGAAAGATTCTGTAGATTCCTTGATCTGTGCAATGATAACGCCTAATATTTTTTCTTTCTAGGGTTTAGTTTTTAAGGAACATCAAGAGCGTTCACTTTGGAAAATTTGCCACCAACAAACAGGTTTTAGTTTGAATTGGAAAGTTGTGTGACTTTCTCAAATCCCAATATCATCAGTACATTGAGATCTACAAATTCAGGGAACTTTCGGGTTTTCTGGTTTTTACTTCTTAAATGGAGAATTCTTGTGACGTCTGTGGAAGCGTTGCGCATCAATCGAATCGTTGCTCAAACATTTTTGCTCGTTGTAGTATCTGCCAAAGTGTTGCACATCAAACTGGTGTGTGTCCACTAATTTTTGATTGCTGCAATATATGTTCAAGTTCTGAGCATAAAACATGTTCTTGTCCATTATATACACCTGAGAATTTATCCAAATACTTGTGTAGAGCTTGCAAAAGAGGCATATATCCTACATGTTTTTGCCAAATCATCTCTGATACCTGTAGTATATGTGGAAGCATTATGCATCAAACTGATGCCTGTCCAATCATTTTTCCTTGCTGTGATATATGTTCAAGTTCTAAGCATCCAACATGTTCTTGTCCGTTATATGCACCTGGGAATTTTACATCCAAATACTTGTGTAGAGTTTGCTCGGGAAGACTACATCCTACATGTATATGTCCTTATTATGGTCCTCATTATGATCAACAAAAGGGTAAAGCTCGAGACAATGAAGTGGTAGTGGCACCAAATGAGGAATCAAGTGAAGTTAGAAAATAAGTAAATTCTTCTAGAGGACAACTTAATTCCTGCATATTTATCTCTAAAAGGATGTGGACAAAACCACCAATAGCTCCTTTCTGGTGTTTTCTTTTTAGTTTTTTTTTATCATATATATTATGTACAAGATTGGCACTTCTCATTCTATAGTATTTAAAAAGATGCTGAACAGCACTCCTTCTACGGGAGCCTTCAAAAAGTTGTTCTTTCATGTTAAATTAGTGAAGGAGAATGAAAGAATCATGATGCCATTAATTGGAAAGTGGTAACATGACCAACTTTGTTACGTTAAAGCAAAGTACTACCCCATGCTGAACTTTGCAGATTTCCTCTTAATTCTGAGTTATGAAAAATCACAAATTTGTTTTTGCACTGCTTTACCTTAACTCATCTGTGTGATCAAGCTTCCTGCTTCCTTCTATAACAGACTCAGTGTCTGCAATTTCATACAACTGAGACTTATCATTAGGCACTTTAACATTATACTTCCTCATGGATGCTACTATGACCTGAATAATCCGAGTGAGGGCGCTTCCTCCGGGCTTCTGGTTTCGATACAGCCGAGTACCTGAAAAGAAACTTGCCACTGCAATAGCCATGGCCACTGCTGGTATTCCAAATCCCCATCCCCATCCTACATTGTCCTGAATCCATACCAACAGCGAAGAAGCGATAAGAGCACCAATGTTAATTGAGAAATAGAACCAGTTGAAGAAAGAACTCTTGTGTTCCTTCTCCACCGGATCAGCATCATCAAACTGGTCTGCTCCATAGGATGAAACACATGGCTTGATTCCACCTGTTCCAAGGGCTATAAGGTAAAGAGCTATAAAGCACACTGCACTTTCTAGAGTGGTGGCATGGCAATTTTCATCTCCATGGCCATGGCAAGTTGGTTTTATACCAGAAACTGATGCAGATAATGTCAATAGTGTCATTCCCTGGTCAATAACAAGAACAGATTTATATCCTTTTTAGACAGAAACATTGGTTTTACTTTTGAATGCATTGGGATTTTGGAATCAATATTAATGTACTAATGTTATATGCAACAAGGAAAAAGTTCCAACAATTCAGTTCTCACTATTGGAGCTTCAAAATTTTGGTACTTCGCTCTTTGTATATCATTTTGCCAATTCGGACTAAATGGTATCTTAAAAGAGGTGTACAAGCATCCTGCATTAACGCTGGATCCGGGGAAGGCCGCACTAGAGGGTGTAATGTACGCAGCCTAACCTGATAAATTGAACCCGTGACTTTGAAGTCACACGGAGACAACTCAACTGTTGCTCCAAGTCTCGCCTTCAAATGGTATCTTAAAGAGTGAAGTACCAAAATTATCTATGAAAGATGACATCGCAGACAAAACTACCCGATTTTCGGATAGATTAATGAATGCATCAACACAATGGTTGTTCAAATTGACAGTTATAGATTGAAGAGGTTTATACTCACAAGAACATAGATTATTGAGAAACATGCAATGGTCCAATATCTACCAAGATATGAATCAGCAAGAAATGCTCCAATCAGTGGTGTTATGTAGCATGTTCCACTCCAATTAGACACATTTTTGGAAGCAGTAGCACTATGCTGATGTAGCCTCTCCTTGAAATAAAGCACCAGATTTGTGCTCATACCATAGTAAGCCAATCTCTCACAACATTCATTTCCTGTAAGTAAAATGAATTATAAGCACTAATTTCCTTATTCGTCCGTGGTTCTAAAATACCCGTCATTCTGAAATCTTGGTACGTTCAAAACTTAATGTATTTGGATACGATTTGTGTCCAAATACATTTAGTTATCAACGTACCAAAATTTTAAGATGACGGATATTCTGGAACCAGAGTAATTTTAATATCATTATCATACCCTAATAAACATATAGTTGGAAATGCAACAGACACAAAAAAATTACCCAAGATAAAAGGGCATGCTCTCCAAGTTCCTGTTTTCTTTTTGTTTGCTGGATTTCCAAGGTAATCCACTGTTCCATCTTTTGTGTAAACATCATCTTCTTCCATTATTGTATTTCAGAATTGCCCCAAGTATTCAGGAATTCAGATACTAAGAAAAAAAAACAATGGACAGAATCCTAAATTAGAATGAATATTGTTTTTGAATTTTGGAAGACAAGCAAGTAATAATAATAACTACAAAAGCTTTGCTAAAAAAAGATGATGCCTTTAGAAGAAGAACAAAACTATAGAAATTATGATTGAATCAATATAGTTACCCAAACAGAAAGCAACAATGAACAATCCAATATTTCAATGAAGATTAAGGATTCAAGTACATGAATCCAGAACAAGTAAAGATGTAATAAAGTAGCAACAAATGTGTTTTTCAACTTTTTGGCTGCAGAGTAGAGTCAGAATCTGAGAGGATAAACCTAAAAGCATGTGAATGAAAGAAGTGAATCTCTCTAACCTTGTGAATGCTGAAGTTGCCAACTTATGCAAGCATGTGAAGAGTAGAATAATGATCCAAATATTGGAAATTTGGAACCTTAAATACTGCTTTCTAGGTTGCCCTTGTATTTTGAATATTTGGAAAAAAATTATACTACTTATTAGTGATTATGCTTGAGATTAATAAATAAAAAAATTCATCACTATTCTATGTTATTTTTACACTTTACTTTGACTTCTCTTAAATTTTATTTTAAGAAGAGTGAATTATGACTTTAATCACTAAAAAGAATACGAATTTAACCATTAAGAAAAAAGTACATCTTTAATTTTGCTTAAATTTTGGAACATTTTGTCAAATTGTAACCATCAAGAACTGAATTGATAATTTCTTCTAGAAAAAGTTATTGTTATATTTACTAATATATTTAACATTATACTTTACTCAATACAAGAATATTGAGTATATTATTAACTAAATTTTAAATGAGATTAGTGTATAATTTGCAATCAGATCTTTAAAGTGACTTGAAGTTAGAATATTATAAGGTAATCAGAGGCTCATAGTATGAGTCTTTGTTGACTTGTCTCCACCACAAGTAATGATTGAGACTTGAGAGATACATATAAATATATAATAATAGTATTAAACTTTAATTTGGGTATCCAAGTATCTAACCTTATCTGAGAGACAAATACATAAAGCACACAGAAAATTTAGACAAGTTTTGATTCTTCTACTATTTATTAGGTCAGCTAGACATTATGAGTTATCTATGACTTTTCAATTTTTTAGTCTATGTTCATACTTAGTAGTGTTTACATAGAGTGCTAGTATGAATAAGTATGAAAACTCAATTTTTTATTATAAAATTATGTTTTAAATTATCATTTTTATAAAG
>NC_029791.2:10259391-10262468 GCF_000816755.2 Arachis ipaensis | reverse complement strand
GGATTTAATATTCAAAATTTAAAATTTAATATTTAGAATTCAAAATTTATCATAAAAGGATAATTTTAAAAAATAACTAATATTAATTGAAAAATAATTGATTTCTTAGTTAAATTCATATTTTTTTATTTTTTATCTGACAACAACAACAACAACAAAGCATTATCTTATTAGGTGGAGTCGGCTACATGAATTAAACGATGCTATTGTACTTTATCATGTATCATGTCTACAAAGAGACCGTTCACATGTAGATCTCGTTTGACTATCTTATGAATGGTATTCTTAGGTCTTCCTTTGCTGCCTTTTGTCCCTTATCCAAATAAAGAGAAAAAATAACAATAATTGAATTGAATTACATATATTATCCATTGTCCATAAAATGCTACAAAGCATAATAATTGGCAAAATAAAATAATGATCATTTAAAATATATTGTCAGTTATGCAATCTTCCAAGAAACATGTTACTCTTACTCTTTAGAGTTAAAAATGGTGAGAACTGAGAAATTCTCTTCATTGTTTTTTTTTTGTGACTAAAATTCTCTTCATTGTTTGTAATGACAAAACTATATTATAACATTAAAAATACAAATAACATGAAAATAGGTCTTGGTATAGTTTCTCATTATAATAATATTAAATGGTAAAATTTAATTTAGTTATGTAAGTATAGGTTTTTTGTATTATTAATCATATATTGTTTTGAACTGAATTAGTTATATAATATTGTTATACGTAATGATAAAGCTAAATATTACAAGAGTTAAATGTTTATATAATTGGAATATTAAATGTTAATAATTGGAATAAATTCAATATTTTAATATACTTTTATATTAGTTAGTTAAACAAAACTTAGTGATATATTTTATGGTGTAAGACTTAATGATTGAAAGAGAAAAAAAAATTTAGAGAGGCTACACAAGCGTGTGGGGATTCATAGGAACACAAAGTGCCAAAGCAATAATAGCAAAACTCTTTTTTAATATTAATAATGTTTGCTTCAGGAAAAGCTAAATACGCAATTACTTTCAAAAAGGAGAAAAAAAAAACAAAAACAAAAAGGGGACCTCTTATTGGCTTATATTATATAGAAACTGGAAAGCACTCTTTTGGATAGAGCTTTCATATTATTTTATCATCACTCCATAAATTAAAAGAGATATATTTCATAACAAATAATGATATTTTAACCATCAATCTTATATTTTGAAGTTCATAAATTTAATCTCTATAAAGATGAAAAGTTAAATTATCGTATCAATATTTAACACACAAAAAGAATGTTTAATTATCAGTATTATTAATGACTGTATCAAATATATTTATTAAGAAAAAAATTGATTTTGGTATAGATATACATAGTGCCTTTATATCGTACAAAAAAAAGATTTTACTAACATACTCAAATATTTATTTAAATATGTTTTATATTATTAAAATAAAATTTTAAGCATAAAATAAAATTTTAAGATTATTTTATTAGTTTCGTCGCGTGTTATCAACACAGTATAATTCTTTACATGACGTTTGAAAAAGAACATTTAACAAGTAACAATTTCAAATGTAAACACCTTCCATTAACAAAATTAATCAATATTTGTGGTTTGAAAATTACGTCATTCATTTATCACCAATTATCATGTCCACATGAGTAATGACAAATGCATGTTGACAAGGCGTAACATGCTGTGTTGACTTAATTTTTTCTAACCAATTTAAATAAATTTATCATAAGAATTATTGCAACTATTGAAAGTTGTTTATTGGCTAATTTTTTTTTATATGAGGTTGACATGTGAGTTAGGATGAATTATGAAGTATTAGAGGAATATACATTATTGTGATGGTGTTCAATATTTTATTTTAGTAAAAAAATTGGACCGTTTGATTTCATTATAGAGAGAGACACACACAAATTGGATGGTCCGATTTATGTGGAGCAGAATTTTGTAGCTACTGAAATCGAACTTAAAATTTTTTGGACAGATAATTTTTTTTTGAAACTAATCGAACGATTCGATTAACATTATGAAAAAAATTTAAAATGTCAGAAAGCAGTTGGATCGTCTGATTTACTTATTGTTATATATATACATAAAGATCATTTAGAGAATTCCCTACTAGTTTTTCTTCTTCGTCTATTTCAAAAAACTAAGAAGTAATGTTGTTCTTCTTTTCTGGTTCTTCTTCTTCTTCATTCTTCCAAAAAAATAATAGTAAGATTGAGAGTGTTTAGCATACGTATATTATTATGGATGATAGAGTTATTTTAAAAATATATTGTTATGGACAGATTTTATTACAAACGTATGAAGGAGTTCAATTTAATTTGTATGTGAAAATTCGTTAGATGTTGTTATTCTGTACACATTGTCGTTTGAGGAATTAAAAGGTGTGATTTGTGAGAAAATAAATCGTCAAATATCTAGAAGAGTATCGTGTATTTTGTACAGGTATCCTTTATCCGTGTTTGGTGGATTCGTTCAATTTCAAACCAAATACGTGACGGATGGAGCGAGCATGCATGAAATGTTTTCAATGTATATTGAAAATTGCCATCGAATATCGTGCATCGAGCTGTATATTGAGTTCGAACAATTTGAAATGGACTGAAATATTGAATTGAAAGATTATAATAGTGATAGCAAGGAGGAATTTAAAAGTAATTATAAAATCGTTGGTCCGGGTGAAGACGAAGACGAAGCTGACGGCACTATGACTGTAGATGTGACGGAGGTCGCAAATACACCGGCAAACCAACAACCGCTTTAGGAGTCTTCTTTCATGTGGTCGTTGGATTTTGAGACTATGCATGCACTTAAATTTTTTCAATATATGAATGCAGGTATGTAAAAAAAGATAATTATGTGATAGTTTGGAATAATAGATCAATAAGATCAAAAGAATAAAATATGTGATTTGTGAATTATAATTTGTGTAACATGCATTTGATTATTTTATTAGTTAATAGTTTTTCGTATGGATTATATTTACTTAGTTCTTCATGTAGATAAAATATTAATATTTTAAATGCAACACAAATAAACGAAAAAAATTCAGTAGAATAATTAG
>NC_029791.2:10249339-10259076 GCF_000816755.2 Arachis ipaensis | reverse complement strand
TAGTCCAAAGATACAAAAATTAAAGCTAAAATAAAATTAAAAAAAATAAAAGGGTCAAATGAAATAATAAAAATAACTTGAAAAAAATTTCATCTTTTCAAAGAGAATGCATAAGTTAAAAGTAAAGAATGGATGCCCAAGCAGGAATTGACATTAAGAACTGAGTTAGAGAACATTAAAAATACTAGGTGAATGTGACATGAGAAAAAAAAATCATATAAAAAAACATACCTTAAAAAGAACAACAATCTAACTGAATGAAATAACTTGTTTGGAGTTTAGTGATGTATAAAATAATCTAAAATATTACTAAATAAAATTTAGAATAATTTTATATTATTTGATCAGATTTTAATAGAAGTGTTGTTTTTAGACTTTTTTTTAATGTATTGGGTTAACAAACGGGCCTCTCAAGTGACAAGCCCATAATGGAAAGAAATGTTTGGCCCAATTTGTATCGGGTGGATTAGATCCATAAGCCCATCTCGTTCTGCTTCGTCATCCTGTCCCTGTGTTTCTCTCTCTCTCTCTCCCCAACACAACAGAGAAGAAAATAGAAAGAGAGTAGACAACATCACCATTCGCATTCACAGAGCAATGAGACGAAGACACAAAAATGACGGAGATAAACAGAAACACGAATCTCGGGATTCTCGCAAATCTGACTCAGATTATTCCGCGTCGTTCTTCTCTTCAGAGAAACGAGTGTTCTTTTTCTGTTTGATGTTTCGAATGCTGAACTCTCTTTTGGTGCAGACATACTTCAATCCAGATGAACACTGGCAGGGACCCGAGGTTGCGCATCGCATTGCATTTGGGTGCATACCTTATTTTACATTCTTCACCCGAATTTCCCATCTTTCTTCTTCACTTCCAATCGTAAGTACTGATCGGAGATGGTTTATTCCAGATACGGCCATTTAACGTGGGAATGGAAAAGGGGCATCAGAAGCTACTTACACCCGCTGCTCTTTGTTCCGCTCTATAGGGTTCTTGCCTTTCTGCATCTTGATACCCCTTTGGTTATGGTAAACTTGTTTCTTTCTAATCCTTTTTATGTTCTCATTTTAACCACTTTGATTTCCTTCTCCCTGTAACTATACAACTTCAGTTTGAGTTGTTTTATCTGCCATTGCATATTGAAGGCTAGCTTAGAAGCATGTGATGTTATCTTTGATGAACTGAGGCATACTTCGTGCTTTTATGTAGTTTCTGTATTCTTTTGACAAGCAAAATGCAGTGGCTATAATTGAGATTTTGTATCCCTTTCAATCAGTGATAGTTCTAACAGCTAATGAAGTGGTTCATGTATTCTGCTTCACTTGATAAAACTTGTTATGTTTTCTATAATAGGTTCCGTTTTTAACTGGAATAAGATTCATGCAACTTGAGTATCTTCCTTGTCACGTTTTATGGATATGATTCCACTAATTCTATTCTCTGGTCCTTGCTTCTTAGAGGAAGGCTCCACGGCTGCTGCAGTCTGTGTTTGCTGCAGTTGGTGATTTATACTTGTACAAACTTTCTGCAGTTCTCTTTGGTGACAATGTTGCAAAATGGGCTGTATCCTTTTCTTTTAATCTGTTTTATGTTAAAAATGCATGCGGCCATTATAATATAGGAACACTTTCTCCCCTTGTTATATAAGAAAACTTAACTCTGGTACAGCTCTTTTCCCAGTTGGCCAATTGGTTTATGATCTATTGTTCTGTTCGTACGCTATCAAATAGCTTGGAGACTGTTCTTACACTTGTATCTCTATACTTTTGGCCCTGCATGAGATCTTCTAGTAGAAGTTCCACTGTTTCAAGGAAGTGGAGTTTAGTTTTGGCAGCATTAGCTTGTGCGATCCGACCAACAAGTGCAATCATATGGCTGTATGTTGGCCTCCTTGAATTTTCAAAGGAACGTTACAAATTGAAACTCCTTTTTTTGGAGGTCGCACCCATCGGGTATGTTTAGTTGGGAATGGGGGAGTTTCTCATTTCATAATGTGTTATCTTCCATATCTATCTAAATACCAAGTTGGGTTAGATTATCGGAACTCTTATTGCAGCAATATATTCCAGGGAACTTATTTTGTTGCATTGGCTGCAGTCACATTAATCTAAAATTTCAGCTTTCAAATGTCAATCACAGATGTCTGATTTAGGGCGAATTATTTTGTATCAGGATGCTGGTGCTCGGACTTACCTGCTTATTAGATCGTATCATGTATGGCACATGGATTCTAGTACCACTTAATTTCCTAAAATTCAATTTTCTTTCTTCGGGCGGAGACTATTATGGAACTCACAAGTGGCACTGGTACTTCACTCAGGGATTTCCAGTGATGATCTTCTCTTTCTTACCATTTTCCATAGCTGGTATCATTTATTCAAAACAGTGGAGATACGCTTGTCTTCTTGCTTGGGTTCTGGGTTTATACAGTGTACTAGGTCACAAGGAGTTCAGGTACTTCAATCAAAATTATTCATACATATATAAGTGTATACATGATCTGCTGGTTTTAATTGGTTTATGATAATAATTACTATGAAGTACAGGTTTGTGTTGCCCGTTCTTCCCATAGCTTTGATCTTCTCTGGTTATTGTTTGGCTATGATAGAAGATCCTGGTTTGGCCGGTTATAAAGGAAAAGAATCTTCAAAGAAGCGTACCAATTGTTCTCTGAAGATGGTACTTGCTGTCATATTTTTGCTTGCCACCAATATTCCGATGTCTCTGTATATGAGTTTGGTTCATCAGGTATTGTCACTATTCTTCATTCTTACAATTGAGGGGTTATCTTAATGATCTTTTGTGAACATCTATGAAAAATACTTATATTCTTTACTTTCAAAACAGAGGGGACCTGAGGATGTTATGAACCACCTTGCCAGAGAAGCTCATCATGGGAAAGTGAAAAACATCCTATTCCTAACTCCTTGCCATGCCACCCCGTACTACTCCGTACTGCATCGCAACCTGCCAATGCGATTCCTGGACTGCACACCAAGGTTTGGAATTCACAATCCTGGAGTGGCTTGTAATCTTCATTGGGACTGAAATAAGATAACAACTCTTATTAATTTTATTGTGTTCTGCAGCGAAGAGAGAGGAGTTCTTGATGAGTCTGACCATTTTCTGATGGATCCTGTTTCATTTTTATCCGAATATGCAAAAAATATGTCCCTTCCGAGCCACATTGTTTTATTTGATTCGGAAGAACAAAAATTGAAGAACTTGTTAAATTCATATGATTATAGAGAGGTAATAATAAGAATATTGTAAAGAAATTACTGCTTAGTTTTTTGTTATTTATTATTATTGAGGGTAATTTTTAATCATTTGCTTATATTGGGATTTTAACAACAGGAAAGAAGATTTTTTAATGCTCACTTCAAGGTGGATCGCGAACTTCAAGCATCAATTGTTGTCTACGTTCATACAAGGCAGTGAATGATTATCCGCCATGCATAGTTTTGGACTCGCTATCCACAGTTGAAGGTGTCATTGCTTCAGGTTTCTCTTGAAAATTGACATTGGTGATTTGAAAACTTTGTACAACAGTGTATTTTTTGCCTCCAAAAGTTGCACTGGATAGTTTGTAAATTCCTCCCTAACACAGTTAGAGATGATCTACAGTTTTGTATTTTAAGGGAGTGTAATGAGGATGTAACAATGACTAGTTTGTTATCAAGAGTAGTGATCTATCTATCATCAACGAATTTTCCTTGGAAGATTTCTAACCATATCAAATGGCAAAATGCTTTACACTTTGGGGTTAATAATGAAAAGAAAAATAAATAATATGAACTAAGGTGTACATTTTCTGAACAAGTTGGATGAACACACAGTGAATGCTCTCTTACTATACTCGGAGCATTCACCTAAACAGAAAACAGAGACATAATATAGAGGAAACATTGTCAAACTAGCTGCTTGCTAGGCCTTTCCACAGAAGAAGCCTTCGGGGTTGGTCTAGAAACCTAGCCTGCCATGCAGGTTCATCACCTTCATAGACAAAACCACTCTTGCTATACAGTTTTTTAGCTGGTTCATTGTCATTAGCAACATGGACGTACGAATCTGTTATACCTGAAACAAAGACAAAGAAATTTACTTTTAATAACCTCAGTCAATGTTTAACTAACGCAAGACCAAATTGGGTGATGACAAGGACTAACTAACAAAAACTCCATGATTTTTTTTTTTATTTACTCTTGTTTAGGCCTGCTCTTAAATACTATATATACATGTGTATATATATGCATTACATTTTGAAAAATTATGAACACACACATATATATCAAAAATATTATTTGTGCACCAAAATCAGTTACTAAAATTAGCCACTAATGTATTTGTGTATAAATACATGTGATTTAATTTTTTTTTTCAATGTGTATTTATATTCCAGCATGTATTTTATACTGGTGACTGACTTTGGTAGTTGATTTTAGTGTCTAATTTTAGCGTATACACAACATAGTTATATATATACTCACAATAGCATCATACCTAAAATTAAAGATCTAAAATCTAATGACAATATATTGTGAGTGGAATTTTTTTGTAACAATCGGGTGAAGTTTTGAACTTCAAGTAGAAAATAATTTCCAGCTTAATTATAGGCAAATTTATGTGACCAATTCATCTTTTGCCCCAATTATAGAGGCTAATTTGAAGGCAGTGTGTCTACATCTGTTATCCTGTAAGACTTTATTGGTACTCTTTTCTTTTAGGGGTTAATCTGTCCGAAATATAAATTCTCAGTAGTTTATTTGTCACTTTACTCAATTAAAATAAGTTGAAAATAAAGAATTCCAAGAGCAAAAATTTCCAAAACCATCACTCTCTAAATAGTAAAACTCCTAAACAGAGTATTAAAGATAGCGAGTCAAAGTTCAAGGATCAAGAACTTAAAAAAGAAAGTAGTTAACTAACTACACTGCAACTACTTTTCTGTTTTGCTAAAGTCTGTCTTGATTAATCTTGTTGAGAGACTAAGTCAGAGTCGCTGAGCTTTATATGGTTGTGTCTCAGTTATTGCAAGTGTAGTGTTGTAATACTCCAATAGCTCAATACATCTGTCTTTTTCTCTTTTCGTTCTGAAAAGCTTTCTTTTCTCTATTTTCTCTGCTGCAACAGTTTCTGGAGTTGCAAGTCGTCTTCTTTGTTTTCCAATTACAGAGTCCACTAATTTAATCCTCCAAAGTCTTTTCCTTCCCCTAGTAACACACACTCAAGTGTTACTAATTTCTTTCACATTTTAGGCCATTGATGTTTTTTTCTCCTTTCTCAATGGTGGTGTTTCTTGGAAAATATATAGTAGTTGATGTTACCAAACTCTCCACTATTTTACTAATCTTTTGATGAATCATTTTTGACATTTTTGGATAGTCGTCCAACAAGAAAATAATTATATACATTAAAAGAAAAAAAAAAACAATAAGGTATAGACTTTTAAGTTTCAAGATCTAACCAACTAGTAACTTATCTATAATGATGTTTCCTTATAAGCTGTGAACATAAGCACCCAAAAAATTTAGTGCGCTACATGTTCCATTCAGAAATTAAGCAATGTTCTAACGGTCTAGGGCACAAAATACACAGAAGCAGTTACACAAATAGGTTAGATAATGGATTGATTTCTACAGTAAATTAACATGAAGACTGAGAGGGACGAAATATTGTTGAGTTAGAAAACATCCTCTATCAAGGCTCGCCACTGTTGGAATGTAATGTAAGGCAAGGCAATTTATCCTCTATCCAACCACTGTTCCAGTAATAGAGATGATTGGCATGTCATGTAACAGAAAGTTCCTCAATCCTCATCAAGATTGTGCACAAACCTGTCGTAATGGAGTATTTCAGTTGTTTAGGTAAAGAGGATGATTAGTGATATAGAAGATGTATCTTGATCGGAGTCCAATAGATATTTTGATAATTTAGAAAGTGCTTAATTCTCAGAGAAAGAAGCGAAAATGAATACATCAAGTGTCATGCCATTATGCCAATCTCAAAGCTAAGCCAAAAACTAGGGCTGTTTGGTTTGCTAAAAATAAAAAAGAAAACACAAATGCGGAAAAAAGCGCTGATGCATCCCACCCACCTTACGCATTGCGCAGGATCCAGAAAGAGCCACTTGTTCGCATCCAAAGGGTATAATATAGACAGCCTAACCTGATGCAAGCATCATGGGTTGATTCTACGGCTTGAACAGAGACAACTCAATTGCTATTCTAAGGCTCCCCTTTAAGAAAATGGAAACACAAACCAAACTTGATTTCTTCTCACACTTTTATTCGGTCAAAAACTAAAACCAAATCCTTAAACTAAATCTCAAAATAGAATACTAGTAGCAATTATTGTCTATGTTAAATATCATTGTAACGTAAGGAACAGAACCCTCCACTATAGAAAATACAGTGCCTATTGAAAAACTTCTAAAGAAGCATATACTAAGATGCTTTCCACTTTATAGAGCTTGCAGCAGAAACAGTACAAACCCTCAACCCAAGATTATGTACCAGGAGTCATCCGAACCAAAATACAGAACACCACACGAAGAAAAAATGGGAAACAACAGAAAATAAAATTTGCATTTTGTAATTTAGTGGTGCATATTTTGTAATATATCCTTTTTTATATATATATAAAAATAACCAAACACTTTATTGCATAGTGTAAAAGATGGAAACAGCATTTCTTTCGCCAGGGCTTTAAACTATGGCTGTATACTCGGTATAGTGAGTTAGTGACAACTTACACTAATCAATTTTGAAGTGAATGTTTTAATGTCAACCAACCAATATTTAACTTTCCAATCTAGGTTTATATCATTCTCTAAACGATTGGTTGTCCATGCTTCTACATTACCAGTAAATGACCAGGGATAGAGGAAGAAAAGAAGGAAATGACTACAAAGACCTAAAAGGAATGAAATGGAATAACACTTTCAAATGCTAGAAATGTTTAAACAAAAGATGGGGATGCTGTAGCAATTGCCACCTCTTCAAAATAGGTGCTGGTTAAATTAGCGCTTGTTTTGCAACCGTGACAAACAGTGAAAACCATGACAAACATGCGAACTAGTTGGGATGTTCTTACTCCTGATGTGCAGAGGAAGGCTAGAAATGGAAGCCGGGAAGGGAGTTGGAGGAAAGTATGGCAAAACTTTGAAGCCTAGTTGGCTAAAATGTTATTCTATATTATGTCAATATTATAAAGACACATTTTAAAGAATAACACAAGACTAAAATATACTGGGGTGCAAGTTTTAGGGCTTATTTTGGTAAAGACTATAATTCAAGGACAAATATATGGTGTTAACCCTACAAAAACATAACAAAAGTTTTTACCTATACAATTGTCAGTTTGAGCTAATGAGCTTCATCATTTTCTCAATCTTCATCATCAGAGCTGGCTTCATCACTGCTGTAATCGCTACTATCACTACCGTCAAGATCCAAATTAACATGCTGCACTTGAATGACTTCAGGTTGCTTAGGCTGAGGGATGTGATGGGGTACTTGTTGCTGCTCAAACCTTGGTGCAGGAAGTGAGTCCATGGGTGGCAATGGCACAGGATCCCCAGGTTTCCACCCAGGTGGGGGAAGTGGAAGATCAATAGGCAATTGCACAGGCATTCCAGGCTTCCAGCCAGGCGGAACTGTAAAATTTGGTGGAAGCAACCCTTGAATTGCAGACAAATTGGCATCCACTTGCTGTGGAGGTGGAGGCTCAATAATGGCCTCTATTGTTTTCTCTTTCGTTTCAACAACTTTAGGCAATCCAACATCAAGGTCAGCAAAGTTATATAACTGTGAAGCTCTCATTTGCTCCTCTTGTGGCGCAGGTGGCAGTGCACCACGCAAAGGGGCTTGCCCAGCTCCAAATTCTGGTGGCGCAAAGGTTGTATAACTTATCCGGTGAGCATATGATAATATATCTGATAGCTTCAGCTGGGATGAGACAGTTGAGGATGTCAAAGAATCATCTTCACTGGCATCTCCCGATTTCAACCTCTTGGTGCTGCGGCGATAATCAGAGTAATCATCAACAAGAATGTCGAGACACCGCTCAGCATCTTTGAGTTTGTTGGCAAATGCAAGAAGTGCTGAATCTTTTGAGCGAATTTCCCGATCAATCTTCTGCTTAGCATCTTGCAGATCAAGAATCTCTTGGAGTTCAGCGACAGCTTCAAAGATCTGAGTTTGAAGAATAGTGAATTGTGAAATAACTCCTTTGGTTGTGGAAGGAGAAGAATCATGTGGGGTCGATGAATGAGCTTGGCCTTGGGTAGAAAGGAAGGTGGGGATGGATCCTCGGAATGCAGTGACCCAAAGCGACCTGTTGGGTGAAACTTCAAAGAGCTTAGAAGTTAAGGAAGCCATTTGTTGAAGAAGTGCTTGTGCTCGAGGGAGAGGTGGGAGAAGAGAGAGCAGAGCTGCAGAAGGGCCAGCTGCGTGGCGGTCTAGGTGGGGCTGGTGATGATGGCTCTGTGAGGGAGGGAGCTTTGGGGGAGTAGGATTCGGAATGGATGGTGAATTCGGGTTTGTGAGGCCTAGCCTAGCAGGGGATTGCACAATTTGGTGCTGAAGCATTTTGTACAAATGACTCTGATCCTTTTCTCTTTCAATCTTCTACCTGCCACAAATTAGAAAATGTTGTATCAGATCTGAATGATTTCTGAGTAAAGACCAAAGCTGCTTTATATCCAGCAATTTTCATCTGCTTGACAGAATATTAAAATAGCATTATTAATACATAAAAGAAACAAAGGAAAAGGTTCTTAGTGTTCTCTCAATATGAGAGAATGCCAGAACTTCAGGTTCTTCTACCTTAACTCCCTCATGGCTTCATAGCCATCTGAAACATACATCCACAAAAATCACTTACATAAACAGTTTAGAACCTGGATTCAACACAAGTAACCACAACCTTCCAAACACAGATAAGTCAGCACACAGACATGTAACCACAAGTCCACAACGCAAGGAATCATGACAATCATTACACATCTCTTTAACCATACAAAAGTAACCTAGCCACCATATTACCCACCACTTCCTAAACAGTAAACACAAACCACCTTAACCAAGCCCACCACCAGATTCATCAAACGCAATAATCTACTGACAGTGTCACTACTCACAAGAAATAGAAGAGATTGCAAAGATTACACAGAACAGATTGCACATTGAACAGCAAAAGAAAATATAACCCTAATGTAAATACAATCAAGAGAAACAAAAAGGAAAAAACCAAAGAAAGATAAAAAAAAATATCATAATAACCCTAACATATTGCACAAATTTGGAATCCTTAAAAAATTATAAGAACAGATTACACAAATATAAATCATAAGAACAGATTTGGAATGATAAAAAATCATAAGAACAAATAAAAAAACATAACCCCAATATACACAGAACATATTGCACAAATTTGGAATCCTTGAAAAATCATAGGAACTCACCTGGATCACGAGGAAGAAGCGGTGTTTGCGGCGGAGGGAAGGAGTGAGCAAAAGCAGGTCAGCAGCAAGCAACTCAGCCACCGACGAGGGAAGGAGTATGCGGAGGCTGTCAGCGGCGGCAACAGGGCCGGTGTCGGACAGTGAGCGGCGGCGACAGGGACTAATCTAATAAAATAGATAGATGAACAAAGCAATTTAAAATCCATATCCTTAACAGATCAAGTCGTCAATATTCAATAATCAAGTAATCAATTAATCAAGATAATGAGAG
>NC_029791.2:10242661-10248620 GCF_000816755.2 Arachis ipaensis | reverse complement strand
GAAGAGAGCAGATCGGTACGGAGATCTGACCGGCGGCGAGAGAGAAGCACAGCCGCAGTGTGAAGGAAGTGGCTGCTGTTAATAGACAGCATGGGAATTTGGATAAAAGGTTTTTTGTCAGTATACCTCTTTCTAGTGTTCTCTGTTGGGAGTTTCATGCTATTTGGAGAGGGCTTGTTATGGCTTGGGATTGCGAGTGCAAATAGATCATATGTGAAACTGATAATCTTGATGCGTTTCTTCTTATTTTGCAAGGCACAACCAGCATAATTAGGAATGACTCTGATCTGCTTGACAAAATCAAAGAGATGCTCCAGTGCAATTGGACGGCTACTTTAGTACTCATCCAGTGCACAGCAAACAGAGCGACTGATTTAATGGCTAAGACTGCTGCTTTAAACAAGCAGGTGTATCTAGAGTGGTTAAAAAACAAATAAAAATTAAAACTCCTTGATTCTTTGGCAACCAAATGATTGAAAAGATAAGTGAACATAGACCAAATGTGCAGGGGTTGAGCACTAACATTTCAGAAATTAGCAATACTCAACATCTAAAACAGAGAGAATAATTGTACAAAAATAGATATTAACAGTTTATAATTTGTGGGAAATAACTTAATATTCTATAGTTTCTTTCTTCTCCTTTTAGTTTCTTTTTTTCAATGGAAACAAGGTGTAACAATAAAAATTCAATAATAAAAATTCCATCATTCATTTTAATCAGTTCAAAACAAGATACAACTTAGCTAAATTTAACTAAAAAATTTAATAAATAAATTCAGTTCAATACAACAGAGAAGACTTAATCATTCAGATAAAAGCTCATGCTTTAGTATCATTTTAACATTAATTAACAAAGAATTATCAAAGTTTAAGCATAATTTTTTTCAATACAGCATAAAAAAACAATCAAATAGAGTACAGCCCAGCAGTAGCAGTTTTTTTTAATAATTTGATTACAAATTTTTTAAGAAAAAAATATACTTTATATCTTTAATTGTCTTAGTTTTTTAATCTTAAATTTCATTTCGTTTCAATTTACTTTTACATTTTATTTTGTGTTAATTTTATCCTTACTTCAATTTAATTAAAGAACATTAAATCCTAATAAAATAAAATTAAAATTAAATAAAGTTAAATAAAATAAAATTTAAAAATAAAATTAAAATAATATTCAAATTACATAAATAAAGTGTATTTTTAATTTAATTCCAATATTTAATTATATAATCTCTAGAAACAGTGATGAACTAAAGAAATATACACGTAAAAGATAAAAATCAAATTTTTTATTGACATTAAAAAATGTTTGTAATAAATTATATATTCATTGAAATGGAACAAATTTAAAATGGTGTAATATATACGAAACAATTATTTATTATATAAAGTTTATAAAAAATATCTTTAAGACCAATTCTAAACTTCTCTAAATTATAGTTAGTGTACTCTTCTGATTTCTAATATTACTTGTACTTTACTTATCACTTATTGTAATAAAAAATTAGGCCTTTTTTTTAAATATATTAGTCTCTGTTTAGTTTTAATTTTCTGCGTTGTTAAAAAATGTTTCTAAAATCAAATCCTTTTTAATAATTGTGTTTTGATGTTATTTAATTTCCGCATCATGTCTTGCTTAATTTAATTCATAGACTAATTTATTCTCATGTGTGTTCAACCCACATTTCCTTTAAAACTCCTTAAACGAAACATATTCATCAATTATAATCCCATGCACGTAACATATTCACACTTATTCCTTAGTAATTAGAACCAATTAGGTTCGAATTATGAGATAGCCCAATTCGTATGTAATTCGAACCAATTAGGTTCGAATTATGTGTGTCTAGTTCGAACCAAATAGGTTCGATTTATATGCAATTGGATTTCGAACCAAATAGGTTCGAATTACATATAAATATGCTTTGGCGCATTCGTGAATCAATCTTCAATTTGGCTTATTCATGCAACAACTATCCTCCATTGGTTTATTTGTATTTTTTACCCTATTTTTGTTTTTAATTTTTTAAATTTTAAGATTTGAATATGTGATGACCATAATTTATATTACTACTATTTTTATAGATAGTGTTTTTGTCTTTCTATCTTTAGATATTATATAAAAATAATTATTTTGTTTTTTATAAATATAGAATAAAATAATTTTATTCACTGTATAATAAATTTTTATATATAAAAACCTTTTTAAATTAAAAATAATAATTATTAATACCAATAAATAGATATCAATAAATTTTATAATGGAATAGTCTGTATAACCCAGATTTTACACTAATTTCATTTAAACAATCAATTCTCCAAGGTCCAAACATCAAAAGTCATTTTTGAATATTTTTTTTGGGAGTAGCCCAAGAATAAACTCCATTAATTAGCAGGCACGATACATATACTACATCTTCAAAAGAAATGTTAAATTGCAGAAAAAGCACCCTTAGTTTATCTAGAACAAAGTTAAACAAATGCCTAGGATTGGAGCTGTTAATCAACCTGACAAAAAAAAAAAAACAAATTAACTACATTAATAAGTAGTTTTTAATTCACTAAAAAATTAATACATAAATCTATCGGACCAAAACAAAACAAAAGTCTGTACAAAATTGAATCCGAATATATTTAATTAACTAAAAATAAATAAAAAAGAAAAACAAAAATTAGATATAGTTGATCACAAAACTTTTTTAAATCTTTTTAACGTGTCATTGTGAAATTTATTTGGAATTAGGAGGACATCATCGTTTGGGATGAACCAGTCTTTGTTAACTTCTATCAATTGCATTGCAAAAAATTCTGGCCATGTCATATCATTGTGATCTTCATTATCATCACCATCTTCCATTTCGTCACAGTTTGCCTCAATTCCAATAGTAGTAACCAAAGCATCAACCTTTATTTCATCCTTATTATTCTCTAATTGATTTGTTAGTTCTCTCTGAAACTCATCAATCTTTTTATCTCCATTATTGCGTGATTGGTTTGCTGATTTATTTTGAATCTCCATCCTTTCATCTCCATTCTCTGATTGTTTAACAAATTCTACTATCCCAGCATAATCATTGGCATTCTAATATCAAGAATACAATAATAATATTAAGAACTTGACCTATAGATTCTATTAAAAATAATAATAATAATAATAATAATAATAATGAAAAAAAAAACATAAAACAAAAATTGCACGCTCACCATTTGTGTGATTCATATGTAACTAGTATATGGTTATAAAAAATAAGGTAGGAAACCAAGTCAAATTAAATATCCAAACTAGCATCATAAATTCAGATTTACTTTAATCTAAAAATTTAATAATTTTTATACACAATTTTAATTGAAAGAAGAAAAAAAATACAGAATAATGTTTACAATACGAATACTATGATGAATGTGACATTTGTTGTAAAAGGGAAAATTTTTTTTGTTAGAGAATAATTATTATTTGACTTTCGCCCAATATATATACAAATCAAGTTGGTTTCTAAATTAAAGTAAATAAGTAAGGTCTATCAGAAAATAAGTTGTAGTTCTTAAATCAATTACTGAATCTTTAATTATTTTTTTAATTACTCGAACTACTTTATTCGACTATATTCTTTCAAAATCAAAATCTTTTATTTATTTAGTCTTGCAAATAAGAGAAGCTGTAATTATAAATTAAAACATCTTTGCTCCATTTAAATAAAAGAGCCATTTATTATAAATATGTAGATAGTAAGATACGCAAATATGGATTTAAATAATCAAAATCAAAGAATTTAAAAAAACTTACTTTATATATAATAAAATTCAAACAGACTTTTTAATAGCAGTATTTTTAAATTATAAAAAGAGTTAAAATCAAATCATATACACTTTGTAATCCTCAAACTAATTAAAAATATAAATTACTATTAATTCAGTAAGCTTAAAATCAAAATTGAACTTTTTCGTTATAGCTAGAAAAAATTAAACACATCAATCAAATTAATACTTATCGGTATTACAGTAGCCACAGTTTCAGGAGCCACATGTTTCCTTCTCTTTTGACGAGGTTTAATGTTATTCTTTCTAAATCTGCATAAAACATAATTATTCATCTGCAAGGAAAATATATAAATACATTAATCTTTGTTTAATTGGAATTGGAGCAAGACAGAAATAATGTAGCGGTCATTATATATATCAACCCAAAAAAAATTATCTAAGGTTGTGTCATTGAGAAACTAAACATAATGTAGCGGTCACTTAAGTTGTGTTTTGATTTTGTTTCTTAAATAGAAACAGAAATAATGAGAAGATTAAAATAAAATAAAGACGAAATTTTTAGTCCAACAAGAATTTAGTTTGTACTGATTCTTTTGATTCAAATTCGAAACCTTTGGTTAGGTCTGAGGGAGAAGTGAGTTGCGTCGCAGGGGAGAAGAGGGAGACCGAGCCGTCGCGCCACCACCGAATCATCGCGCCGCCACGCCGCCGCCACCGTCGGGCTGCTGTGCTGCCATCGATACGGTTCAGAGAGGAAGGAAGCGCTACGGTGAGGAAGGGAGCAGGAGCCCATCGCGCTCGCTGCAAGCCCGTCGTCCGTGTCTTGTCGCCGCGCTGGAGTCGTCGCCGCCAATGCTGAGCACCGCCGCTGCCGCCTTTGAGGGGAGCCGCCACCATAGCTGGGAAGAACGGAGTAGGGGAGAGGAGGTTTTGTTGATGTTGTGGCAGAGAAGGAGGACGAGACGTGTGAGAGAGAGTGACGCACAGAGGAGAGACCATTCCTCTGCCGCCGCCGATCGCTGCCATCATTAATGGTGAGTCAGTTAAGCCCTAGCTATGAGAACCACCATCTCTGAACCCTTATTGCTCTGTAAAATACCCTGTATCTGCCTCTGATGTTTTTAGCTATATTGTTTGTTGGGGTTTGTCTCAATTGGAGTCACTGGTGAAGGCGTTGCCGCTGCTGGAAGCCAACGTCGAGGCTGTTGCTGGTTCTGATTCTATTATCCTGGTACTGGTCTGATCTTTTCCTTGGGCTTGATCCATTTGCACGTTCTGTTTTGTCATTGCTACAGTTCTCATATTCTTGTTTTAATTCAATTATAGTTTTTGCTTTGTCTTGGATTCCTAGGGCTGTTACACTGGTTAAAGAATATACACAAAATTATGATACTTACATTGGAAGGATTTGATAACAAAGAAGAATCAATGCTATATTGATGCAAGATCCATCCACCATCATGGCTAGTACCACTCTTCTCAAAGCGATATCGTTTCCTCATTCCAATGCGCTGGTTAGTTTTATTGGCTATAATCTCTTTTCCGATGTCTTCACCTTCCCAACAACCCAACCCGATGGTGCGAACCATCCTCAAGCTGTTAGTCGAGAACTTCCTCTTCAGACTAGTGAAGAAATAGAGGTCCTTCCCGTCATAAGAATTTTCAACGTTTTCTTCCCAAATTTCCCATGGATTCTTCTCCGTACCAAACAATTCACCTTCAAGAATGGTTCCATAGTTTGGTAGAGGCCTCCCATTGATTTTGTTACGGAGAAAATCTTGAATGAGTTCTTCATCTGTAGGTTTGAACTTCTTGCTTGCACCTGAAGGCAAATTTGTTGAAGTCATATTCAAGATTAAAAAAGAAAGAAACAAACAATTAAAGAATTAAGAAGATTATTGAAGTGGTTTAATAATGCGGTAGTAGAGTTTATATATTGGACTGATTGAAAAAATAAAAAGATTGAAATATGACAATTTATGTTCGATTTGATTTTGCCTGAATTTGTTTCGGTTCAAAATAATTATGTTATCTTTTTATTTTAATTTTTCAAAAAAAATCTAAGATTAAAAATTACTCTTTTTAGTTGACATCGACTAAAGTTAAATGTGTCAATTTTTAATATCATATCATCAAAAAATAATTAAATTATATTTTAAATTTAATATTATATCTTCTAATTGAATTTAAAAAGATATTAT
>NC_029791.2:10237824-10241513 GCF_000816755.2 Arachis ipaensis | reverse complement strand
TGATATTAATTTTAAGAGATTAAAATAAATTTTAAATTAACACAATATACCCTAATTTTATTAAAATTATCAAATTCTAATAAATTTTCAAAATTTTCAAATTAAAAATTCTAATTTTACCTTAGCTCCTACTCGCACTCACCGTCAGTCACCGCCGCTCACCAACTCCCTTAAACGCAGTAATTAAGAGATTAAAATAAATTTTAAATTAACACAATATACCCTAATTTTATTAAAATTATCAAATTCTAATTTTAACCCTAAATTTTCAAATTAAAAATTCTAATTTTACCTTAGCTCCTACTCGCACTCACCGTCAGTCACCGCCGCTCACCAACTCCCTTTCCCTTCCTAAACGCAGTACATGCACAAGCAAATACACACACACAGCAGAAGAAAGAATAGAGAACGGAAGCCAGAGAAGAGAAGAGAGGAAGGACGCGCTGGCGCTAGTGGTCCTCGCAACCGCCGTCGCCGCCAAACCAACCGCGCGAGAGAGAGAAAGTTCGCTGAAGAGAGATGCGTCAGAAAGAGAGAGAGCTCGCACCTTGTCATTGCCGTCCATGGAGCCACGAGCCGCATCACTGTCGCCGAGGGAGGAAAGAGCACGAGCTGGAGGAGCCGTTGAAGAAGTTATCGGCTGTGAGGCAAAGGTAAGCTATTTTTTTTAATTTCAAAATAAAAAATTAATGTGTTTTTTTTTTTTTTTATAATCTTCTTCTGTTTTTATTTCAAAACATTTGTTTCCCTTCTTTTAGTTTGTTTTGTGTGTGTGGTTTTGGGTTTAGGTCAGATCAAAGCAGAGGCAAGTCATTAGAGAAGTACATCTATATCTTTTTCTAATTTCTTATGCTGATGGGATATAATGCACTGTTTTGGAATTCACCTAAAATTTTATTTTGATCTGTTTAAGCTGATTTGCTTCATTTTATCTTTTCGTTTTAATTTAATTGTTGTTTTTGTTGCTGAGACCGTTGCATATGGTTATGTTGTTTGCTTGCTTTATTGGTTGGTTAAATTATAAACTGTAGATCTAGCATCATATGGTTATGTTACCTTAGCTTCCTAATAATTGTGGTTAACAGGTTATAGTTGTGTCCTACTTATTGATGGAGGAAAAGAACTTTTAAGATTTTCAATTAAAAGATAAAAGAACTTCTCAATTTATGGGAAAAATATGCTCTTTTTATTCTGTCTTCTGCATTTTTTATCTGCATGGTCGTTTTTTGCGAGGAAGAGATTTTTTTTTTAGGATTTATGAGTGAATTTTGCACATTGATGATTTGAATAAATTGTGTACTGTAATCTTGCAATCATTGGGGTTTTGACCACTTATTTTTTGTGTATTTTGTGTATCTCTATCTGTAACTTCATGATCACATGATTCTATTATCGTTATTAAAATGATTCTCCTCTTCATTATGTTTAACCCACTTTTTTTTTTTAAAAATAAACTTTATAGATAATTTTCGTTGATAATGGGTTTCAATTCGGTGTATTGGAGCTTGCTTGCAAGATATATTCCCCCAGGTATTGCTCTTTACCTTTAAAATTTGAAAATATAATTGAATTATGGTAATCTATTGTTGGATTTTAAGTATAATAATTGCCACTCTGTGATCTGGTGTTATTTATTCTGTATTCTAGCTGCAAATTTTCAATTGTGGATTGAATACATTCAAATAATTAAATAATTAACTAATTAAAAAAAAGGAAATATTATTAAGTGATGGACATTCTATATGCATGTTAAACAGACAGTAACTGCATGTTTTTAGATAAATGAGTAGCTTTATATGTTGAGATTTTCACCTCAAAATCCTTACAAAAGACTACTAATTTCACCTGAACAATTTCTGATATTAGTTGGTTAATACTGTGATTGGTTCCCTTCCAAATTTTCAGAAACTAACATTGGTTGTTTCCATTTACATGAAAACAAGCTTGAAAGAGTTCTTTTAGCCTATGATTGCCAAATTCCTAAGTATTTTTGTGTGCATTAATCTGTGCATGCGACCATCATGTAAGTATGTCTCTTTCAGGATTCCAAAATGAACACTCTGGCCGGATTCCAAAATGAACACTCTGGCCCATCATTTTAAAGAATTTTTGTTCATACCAGAACACTTAAGGCGGTGGCTATTGAAAATCCAAATGATGCTGATCAAGCTGCTGAAATTGTTCTCAGTGAATTGCACAGAGACTTAATATTGCCACTACCATGGAAGAGGTATTTCTGGTAGCTTCTCCTTAATATGCATGTATAATGAAATTGGAATGGCTTCGTTTTCCATGGGATATTGGTCTTTTTCTCTAAGTATGTGCTTGGTCTGCAAATTGATAGTCTAATTGTACTCTTCACAGGTCATGAGAAAGAATTATGCTTTTAATTTATTGTTGAAGTATCATTATGCTTTTAATTTATAAAAGTATTGAAAATTATTCTAATTGTTTCTCTTCATTAGTGATTCTAAGATTTTTAATGCAAAGTGATAAAAAAATGAATAAATGAAGTATTAATTAGTGTCCAAACTCCAAATTATCAAATTTATTGATATTTTATAAATTTATTCTCTGATTAAATATTGATATTTTTTTAAGTTTTTAGAAAGGATTAGGAGGCATATATGAAAGGGACGTGGCGTTCGCTACTGCCATTGAAGATTTTGGAAGTAACCATAATGATTTTCATTTTGCTGCTTTAGGAGATAAACTTCATATTCTTTCTTTCTCAACTACAACTAAAGATCTTTCTTTCAATACTAAATTAAATTGTGAACCTTTGATATAATCAGTACTAGAGAAGTTCAGTTGGAAATATGCTATTCTTTTCTATCTCTAAATGGAAATGATTGAATTATTAGCCTCAATTTTAAATCATTACATGTTGTGGACATATGGAGTTTATATATGAATTGTGTGACAAATGCTGCTATAATTACATCATTTTGTTTAGGATGCCATCTAATTAATAATGTTTCCTTTTTTGGTGTTCATTATTTTTGTTTTTTATTTGTTTGTTTTAAAAATACAGTTGATGCTTAAAATTATTATAATGACACAAATATGCATGTGTATAGTCAAAAACAGTATGTTTTATTTATTGCAGTTGGAAATTCAAGAATAAATCAAAGACTCGACAAAAATTCAAGACTGAAATAGAGTATTTGCTCTTAAAATTAGGAACCTGGCAGTTCTCAAATAAACAAGTAATTGGACGGGATTTTGATTCAAATTCAAATTGGAAATGGTTTTATTCCAGGACTTGCAGCTGCATTTTTATTGTTAACAAGAAGAGAAGATATGAGAGAGCGCGCTGCAAGTTTTGAAAGGGGGAGTAGTTGGCACCATATGAGGGAAAGACTTCCTCTTTCGATGTCGCAGAGAAGAGAAGAAGAAAACAACAATGGTGAAGAAACAAAGAACGATGGAAGAAGGAGAAGAGGGTGGCGACGACAGGGACGGTCACAGAGAAGGATGCCAGATCAATAGAGAAAAGAAGAGAAATGAGGCGACAGTGGTGATGGATTCCACCGCCGCTGTTGGATCCGTAGAACTGTGTCCATTTACCTATCAATCGGCATTATGCAGAGTTATCCATTTGAGGTTAGTTGTGTAACGTTTAAATGCATATTTTAAAAATCAGATCATTACTTGATTTCTTTTATCTCTCTCTTTCTCTCTTTCCC
>NC_029791.2:10198707-10237666 GCF_000816755.2 Arachis ipaensis | reverse complement strand
CAAATCAATTGGTTAAGATGATTGTGTTTGCCATCTCACAAATCTGACATGGTCAGGCCTCGATGAAAAACGCAACTAATGCTATGGAGTCGCACACTATTGACTTTTTTGGATCAGTAAGTTCTATGATTTAACTGTACCAATACTTCCATACAATATATAAATAGCATTTGCACCAATAGTGCTCGCTGATTAAAATGAATTTGGGTTAGAGCTTAATGCATTGCAATATAGAAGGATGGATTTTGATGAGTTTCGTGCAGCTACACTCAGTGTTCATCAACTTGAAGCACTTGATCAAGTTGAAGCACTTGATAGTCACCCCAAATATATTGCAATGCATTAAGCTGCAATATGTTGTACCTTTAACAAGTCTTTCTTCTAATTATTGTTGGATAATGCAATTTGAAGACAATTGTAAAATCTTTTTAATTAGTAATTTAGGACACGTTTTGTTTTTGTAGCTATAATAATTAGAAGAAAGACTTGTAAAAATAGTTGATGGTGTGAAAGGTACAACTTATGTGATGCTTCTCACATCATGAGTTAGTCTGCCACCAGTTTTTTAAATTGTGCTCCCTTTGTCATTAAGCTTCTCACAACATCTCAATTTTGTAAGAGATACTGAAAAATATTATGTGATGTTTCTACTGTTTTATTTTAGTGTGATCGAGTATTTATCATATTCTATTTTAGCGTGAATAATTTTTTGCTCATAAATTAAAAAACTGAAAGATAAAATAGATTTATGAAAGAGAATTTTTTTTGCACTAACCCATATAGAACATGTGTTTTCCTTTAAACAAAAATGCCTTCTACTGAATATTTGCCACCATAATTTTTTTTGCTGTTGGGTTAGTGAAAGAGAATTTTTTTGCACTAACCCATATAGAACATGTGTTTTCCTTTAAACAAAAATGCCTTCTACTGAATATTTGCCACCATAATTTTCTTTGCTGTTGGGTTAGTTAGTGTATGTTGTAGCCTTTTTTCATGGGATCAGAATTTGTATCTTCTGTTTGATACTAATTATATCTAGATGGAAGATCAATTTGTAGTTTACTACTTGAAATGGCATAAGAAACTTATAAATTGGCTGTTTGATCACTGATTTTATGTTTCTTGGAAGATCAATTTGTAGTTTAGTTTACTATTTTATATTTGCATTTTGGTGTTTGATACTAACAGAGATATTTATATTACGAATTTTATTTGCAGATTCCATGATGCAAATTCCATGTCACTTGAGTTTAGTGTTCTTAAGGATCTCATTGAGATTTTAGAGAGCAAAAGTAGCCTCATTGAAGAGGCAGGGAGCTTGCAATGTCTCCAATCAAATTGGTAGGTATCGATACTGCTTGCTATATTAGCCAGTAGTATCTGACTTATTTTTTCATTTGAGATCTAGCATCATATGGTTATGTTACCTTAGCCTCTAATAATTGTGGTTAACGGGTTATAGTTGTGTCCTACTTATTGATGGAGGGAAAGAACTTTTAAGATTTTCAATTAAAAGATAAAAGAGCTTTTAGGATGCCATCTAATTAATATGTTCGTCTGATGGTATACCAACAAGTACAACTAGATTTTGTTCCTTTACTAAAAAAAGTATTAATTGCAATATATAAAATACATAGAATTCTCTGTAACTCCATAGCATCAATAAAAAAATACTGAATGAGAAATTTCAACCATCCATGTCCCACTATCAAAACACTGAATGAGCATTTTTAACAATTTATGTCCCATTTATCAATTTAACCTTTTTTTTCTTTAAAATATATAATTGTGCTAGAAGAATTGATATATGAAAAGAAATAAAAGAATTTTGTTTTACTAATTGATTGAATCTAAGAATATTTTTCTATTTAGCATCTCTGTGTTTCATTTTTGTTGAAAGAAGAAGAATTTATTATTCTCAAGTCACATCATTTTTTTTATCTACACTCTTCAATAAAAATTCTTTTATTAGTACTTAATTACTATTTTATGATTTTAACATACACTTGAAATAATGTGAATTAAAATTAACTTTAATGTTTTTATTCATTTGTTTGCTAGCTACGTTTTGATGTAACTGTTTGGTAAAAAAAAAGCTTATATTTTGGAGGATGTCCATTTTTGCTTCAAAAGAGGTTAGTGTTACATTTATTTTTTACTTTTATAGTATTAATTTAATTAACTAAATTAATTGAAAAGTTAGTTTTTTTTATGCTATTATTTTTCTTTCCATCCTCCATGATATACACCAAATATTAAAAGGCACAACATATTATATGGTGGCTTTAATTAGTAAATGGCATAGAAAATAATAGTATTTTTTAGAAATCAAGATATAAAAATGAAAGAGATCCTTAAGAAGGTTCATCATTACAAAAGAACTTGGAAGAGATTCAGATTTGAAAAAGAATGGGCATCAAGTATGTATGCTAGCAGGGGGTCGGTGGGTCGGTCTGTACTCTGTAGTGATTAGAAGATGATTTTGAGGCTGTAAATCTGTGATTGTTTGTTTGCAGGGTCTTAATGCGGCGCTCGAGTGATTATCTGTTTATGGATAGTTTTTCTAGAACAATTGATGTAACTGTCTTTTTTGTTCTTAGTTTAGGTTATTTTTTTGTACGAATTTGTCGTTGGATGTATTTTGTGGAACTGATCTTATTAACTTCCTTTTAGTTTTGGTAAATTGAACTTATAAAAAAAAGCATGGAAATAATTTAAAAACATATATTTGTGTTAAGATATGTAATAAGAAACGGTGTCCTTAGATACGAGCATTTGTATTCCTATCCATTTGTTATTTTTTATACTTTACTTCTCATCTAAGTTACCGAATAGATAATAATTTGAACTATGATTATTTGGCATCTTGGCTAAAAGTAGCTAATCAAAATAATAAATCTACATTTGATGCTAATTGCTAGTAAAAGTACATCAGTAAGCATTTTGTGTAATTGACATCTATGTTAATTATATTTAATTAAAGAGTTTTTTTATCTAAAAAGAAATATATGTAAATTTGTAGAGTTGTATTATATTGTGTAAGTTATCAAAAAAATAGTTTTATCATAATGATTTTATTTTTCAAGAAGATGTTTTTTATTTCAACTTTTAAGTACAAATTGAATAGAAATTTAATTATTTAAAAATGATTTTTTCCTTTTGAGTCGGTATATATATTTATTTAATATTTTATTCTCTAATTGCTTTACAGAGAGGTCAATGACCTTATGCAATAATTCATATATAAAAGTATTTTAAGATAGACTATATGTTGGCATAAATGTGATTTTATAAAATTAATTATGATTAAAAAAATTTATTGTCATATAATTTGTGTTAATAATGTTAGTTAAAATCACATTGAAGTGAAATTTATTAATAAGATATATCTTATATATTTTTTTGTATTCCCTTTTAATTTTATTTTTTACAATAAAATGATATATTTAAAAAATAGATATTATTTTTATAGTTTAAATATTACAAAAATATAATTTATAATTACAGATTTTAAGAATATTTAGTGTTAAAATTTTGTGTGTAAGTAATAACATTGAAATCATATTTAATTTATGTATAAGAATATGCCTAAATAATAAAGATTATTCACATTGGATCAAAGTTACGATAGTTAAGTAACATATTAATGCATATAATAATGTCTAATTCATCTAAAAAATAAAAAAAAATCAACGAAACGGATTTTAATAGACATTTTTTAAAAATATTTTTTAATCTAAACAACTTTAATCAAATAATTTTTTAATATAAATATTTTATTTAAGATGGTACAAATTATAAAAGTTTGTCTGATATAGTATAAATTGGTTTTAAAAGATAGAATTTTAAGATTTTATTTTAAAAGAAATAAATGAGAAATAAATACTCTTTTAGATTGATAAAATAAATAATTAAGTATCATTTAACTCACAAAATACTTAAGAAATCATTGTAACTCATGAATACGAAAAAATTTGTAACAATATTTTGAATCGAGAAAACCCTTATGTGGTTCCCCGAGGTCAAAATGCTGATGACCTTTTAGCCAGGTTATGTGGTGGTGAACGTTATCAAGTCATTAGAATTGTGGTAGAAGTTCTAAATCGAGTGGGGTTGAATGTTGGTTTTATGAATCAACCACATTTTGTGTCTGCTTTCCCGCAAGTTGTTCAAATGGCTGAAGTGCCAAAAGGGGTAAAGAATCCCAAGATAGCTACTAAATTTGCTGGTGAAGTTGGAGAATCAACTACTGAACATGTTGCTCATTATTTGGTTGAGATTGAGAATTTAGCTAATGATAAAAATTTGAAAAAGAAGTGTTTTCCTTCTTCGTTGACGAAGAATGCATTTACTTGGTTTTCGAATCTTAGACCAAATTTGATCACAACATGAAATCAGTTAGAAACTGCTTTTCATGCTCAGTTTTATCGAGGGGAGATGAACGTAGCAGTTACTGATCTAGTCGCGTTGAAACGTGAAGATGGTGAAACCATTAATAATTATTTAATACGTTTCAACAATGCTATAAGTAGATGTTATGTGTCATTATCCGAAAGTGAGATAATGAAAATAGCAACCATGGGTTTAGGATTCTATATGTGCAGGAAACTGCTTAATGTGCATATTCCTGATTTGGCCCATTTGGCAGAAAATGTTTGACAGACCGAACTCAAGAAAAAAGAGAAAAAAAAGTATAGACATGAGTAGAGGTCAAAGAGTAAACCTTTTACTCGAAAAAAAAAGGTTGCTTATGTAACCATGGAGTCCTCAGAGGAGGAATTTGATTTTGAAATAGAAGTCGATTTGGCTGAACTTAAGAAAGGTCCTCCATATGTTTGTTTTTTACTGAAGAAACTGTCTAATAATGAAAAGTCGAATGATTCAAAACTAAAAAAGTGGAAAGAAATATAGTTTTGATATTTCGGAGTCTGATCAGATTTTCGATGTGTTGCTTAAAGATAAATAATTGATTTTTCCCGAGGGTAGAACATTACTTTCTGTGAAAGATTTAAAAGGAAAGTCTTACTGTAAATTTCATCAAGCAACAAGTCATTCGACTAATAGTTGTGTCCGTTTCAGGGACTTGATTTAAGAAGCAATAATGGAAGGACGGTTGAAATTCGATGATGACAAGAAAGAGAAGAAGGTTGATGTGGATCCCTTCGAGATCGATGCTAGTTATGTCAAACCTTGTTTAGGGGGTGAATATAGTTGGCATGTCCTATGACTTTGATGTGGTTTTTGATGATTTTGAGTCACAGGTGAGATCTGTATACCCTAGAACGGGAGATGGCTTGCTAGATTTCCTGGTTCAGCAAAAGATCAAAGACCGAAACTTATCTCTGTGTCCTCGGTGCAATGCTGTTTTTGATGCTGAAGCAGCAGCAATCTTTGAAAAGGAATGGATGAAGAAAGAATTGGCTCATAGGGAAGAGCAAGTGCCCCAGAGGCAGCCAATTCGATGTGTGAAGGGTTCTAGTTCAAAGATCCCTCAGCATGATGTGACTACACCTTTAAGCCGATCCCAGGCTGTAGGTGTTCAGTGGATTAGGAATTGTCAGGAATTCCAGAGGCGTTACCATCTATATCGACGTAATCCTCAATGGGGGCATCGGGCACCTTCTCGAAATCAATATGCCTATTATCGAGGACGGGCCAGGGGTTATCCAAGGGAAGAGGTGGAAGGAGAAGTTTCAATCAGAATAAGAAACTTCAACTAGAGGCAGGAAAAGAGGTAAGCAAGGGAAAACGCCTTCTGTGCATTCTCGAATTGTCTTTTCTTTTGATGGAGAGACTTATCCCAAGGAAATTCCATCACCTGCTAAGATGGAAAAAGGCAAAGCAGTGGCTCAGTCCTCAGGAGTCGATAAAAACAAAGATGTCGATGTTGATGAAGAGTATTTTGATGAAGGGGATGATGACATGATAGGGACGATCTCGATTATTCCAACTGAATACCTTGGGGAATGTGAGAGTAATCCAGATGAGGATTATGATCAAGAAGATGAGGAGGCTTTCTCCTTTATTCGAGTTGAAGATGAACCGGGGTATTTTCCTCGGCCTACTGAAAAACAAATGTCCCATTTACGCCCACTTTATATTACCGCTATTTTGAATGGATTCAAAATAAACAAAGTGTTGATTGACGGTGGGGCAGCAATTAGTCTTCTGCCTGAGAGGATGTTAGGAAAAGTGGGGAAACATTTTGAGGAACTGGTCCCTACAAATATTGCTGTAACTGATTTTAGTGGGGCTTCTACGCCAGCAAAAGGGTTGGTAACTTTGACTGTGAATGTTGGGTCGTATGAAAGACATTCTGTATTTGTGGTAGTTCCATCAAAGGCTAGTTATAATGTTTTGTTGGGATGAGATTGGACTCATGGTGTAGGGGTTGTACCTTCTACCGTGCATCAAAGTGTGTTTTATGGACTAAAGACGGAAAGCCTGAGGTCGTCAAAGTAGATTTGAATTTATATGTCGAACAACTGCATGTCGATTTCAGGATGTATAGCCGTAAGTTAAAGCCCTTAAATGTTGATCGATCACTGAACCCTTATAATTGTGAAGGGTGTTTCTTGTCCTTGGAAGGCTTTTCAGTGAAGCTTCTTTACCCTGAATTGGACTTCGAGCCGACTGGTTGGGACTGTCTTTCTTGAAGACCTTGAAGACTGCTCTATGGACCAGGTTGAGAAAATTTCCGACTACCTGGTAACATTACATAATTATTTGAATAATTTTCAGTATTTAGAAAATAAAGATAGTTCTTCTGATAAAGTTGAATCAGATAGGGTTAGTAATATTATTAATTGTAATGTGTTCAATTCGACGTTCTCAATCGAGTTTAGTTATGATTTCCCTATTTCTTGTAATGAAATTAATGATGTGAGTCGGACTGCCAATTTAATAGTAGAGACTCATTGTGTAGAAAATAAAAGTAGTGATAAATTAAGCAAAGATCAAGTTTCTTCTATTTCTGATAATTCTATTGATTTCAGTTTTGATTGCATCTATGATTTAGAACCATTGGGATTCGAAAAATACTCAATCAAAGAGGATGATTGTTATAAAGGGTTTGAATCTCAAGATCCCTTAGAAGAAATTAATCTAGGGACTCTTGATGATGTTCGAATTACATATATTTGTAAAGATCTTGTTGATCCTTTTCGAACTGAACTCTTTAATCTTTTACATGAGTTTAAAGATTGTTTTGCGTGGGGTTATCATGAGATGCATGGTCTCGATCGTTCACTAGTGGAACATCGATTAGCATTGAAGCCCAATGCTTGACCTGTAAAACAGACTCCAAGACGTTTTGCTCCTGAAATTAATGTAAAAATTAAAGAAGAGATAGAATGCTTGATCAAAGCAAAATTTATTCGAACTGCACGTTATGTCGAGTGGGTGTCGAATATTGTCCCTGTTATGAAGAAGAATGGGAAGTTAAGAGTATGCATCGATTTTTGAGATTTGAATAATGCTACTCCAAAAGATGAATATTTTATGCCTATTGCAGATATGTTAATCGATTCTGCAGCGAAAAATGAAATTCTTTGTTTCATGGATGGTTATTTTGGATATAACCAGATTTTTATTGTAGAAGATGACATGGCTAAAACTGCCTTCCGTTGTCCTGGGGCATTAGGTACATATGAATGGGTAGTTATGCCTTTTGGTTTAAAGAACGCTGGAGCAACATATCAACAGGAAATGAATGCCATTTTTCATGAATTTATTGGGAAATTTATGGAAGTATATATCGATGACTTGATGGTCAAATCGATTTCCGTGAGTCAACATATTGATCATTTAAAGAGAGCATTCCTTACTATGAGAAATAAAGGATTAAAAATGAATCCTTTGAAATGTGCTTTTGGTGTATCGGCTGTAAATTTTTTGGGTTTTGTTGTTCATAAAAAAGGAATTGCCATCGATAAGAACAAAGCAGATGCAATAATATTGGCGTTATCTGCACCTAAATCGAAGAAAGAAGTACAATCTTTTTTGGGTAAGGTAAGACAACGGAACATCAGTTGGCGTTTGATTCGATTAAGACTTATTTATCCAAAGCACCGATTATGGCGAATGTTCGTCCATCTGAACCCTTAAAATTAGATATTGCAGCATCTGAAAATACTATAGGATGTATGTTAGCACAAGATGATGAAAATGGGCATGAACAGGCAGTTTATTACCTTAGTCGAGTTTTAACCGATATCGAAACGAGGTATTCCCCGATTGAGAAATTGTGTTTGTCTCTATATCATACTTGTATGAAATTAAAGTGTTATATGGTGGCTAAATCGGTGAAAGTTATAGCACAAACTGATCTTATTAAATATATGTTGAGTTTCCCTATGTTAAGGTGATGTTTGGGGAGATGGATGCTGGTATTGACAGAATTCGATTCACAATATGTTCCAGCTAAGGCTGTCAAAGGACAGGTCATTGCAGATTTTCTTGTGGATAATTCGAAAGATCTACATGACCAGGGGGCAAATATAATTGATGTGAAAATCAACTATTGGAAATTGTATTTTGATGGTTCAAAGCATAAATATGGTATAGGGGTCTGAATCCTTGTTATTTCGCCAGAAGGTATTCCATTAGATTTTTGTTTGAATTAAAGTATCCTTGTTCTAATAATGTGGCCAAATATGAGGCTCTGATTTTGTGTCTTGAAATTTTAATCGCCAAAGGAGCTTTAGAGGTTCAAATTTTAGGGGATTCATAGTTAGTTTTAAATCAGTTATCAAAGGAGTTTAAGTGTAATAATGAGACGTTACAAAAATATTTGGTAACTACTTAGGAACTATTAACATCTTTTCGAAAAGTTTCTTTAGTGCATATCCCTAGAATTCATAATGAAATTGCTAATGAGTTAGTCCAAATTATTTCGAGGTATCGGATTGGTCCAGAAACTATTAGGAAATTATCTAGTATCTATCAAATTTTAGTGCCAGCAAATGAAAGAGAAGTCTTGTGTGTGGATGAATGGGAGGATTCTGATAGGAGAAAGCCTATTGCTCATTATTTAAAAGATCCCAATATTGTAGTTGAGAGAAAGATAAAATTACGAGCAATAAATTTTGTCTTAATGGCTGATGAATTGTATAAAAAAGGGATTGATGGGAGTTTGTTAAGATGTTTAGGTCGAGATGATCAGAACATTACCTTGGGTGAGGTCCATAATGGAATATGTGGTGCCCACCAGGCAGGGAAAAAGATGAAATGGGTGTTATATCGCAATCATGTGTATTGGCCATCTATGATAAAAGATTGTATTGATTATGCGTAGGCATGTCAAGAATGTCAGAAACATGGTTCGATACAACAAATTCTAGCGGCTGAATTGCATTCGATAATAAAGCCATGGCCATTTAGAGGTTGGGCTTTAGATTTGATTGGGTTGATTCACCCTCCTTCGTCAAAACAACATAAGTTTATCTTAGTAGCGATTGATTATTTCATAAAATGGGTTGAAGCAGTTCCCCTAATAGAGGCTGGTCAAAGTGAAATAATAGACTTTGTTGAGGAACATATTATCCATCGATTTGGAATTCCTCAGACATTAAGTACTGATCAAGGAACTATGTTTACTGGTCAGCGAATTAAAAATTTTGCGGCTTCGAGGAGTATTAATATGGTTACTTCAACTCCTTATTATGCGCAGGCTAATGGGCAAGTATAAGCAGCAAATAAGATCCTAATAAGTTTGATTAAAAAGCATATCGGAAATAAGCCTCGAACATGGCATGAAATTTTAAGCCAAGTATTATGGGCTTATCGAAAATTGCCACCAGGTTCGACGGAAACTTCACCTTATAAATTGGTGTATGGCCATGATGCAGTGTTACCATTGGAAATTAATTTGAATACTTTAAGAATATCAAGACAGAATTATTTGCAAGTTGATGATTATTGGAATGCAATGTTTGATGATTTAAATAAATTAGACTCAGAACGAATCCTGACACTCGATAATGTGATTTGAAAAAAAAGAAAGTATTGCTCGAAGTTATAATCGTCGAATTAAAGGGAAATCTTTTAGGATAGGCGAGTTAGTGTTAAAAGTTATTTTACCGATGGAAAAAAATCGAGATTTCTGGGTAAATGGTCCCATGTGTGGGAAGGGCCTTTTCAAGTAATAGGAACATATTCTGGAGATGCCTATCAAATTAAAGATATCAAGTCAGAAAAGGTGATTAACTCGATTAATGGGAAATACTTGAAATATTTCTATTGTTGGCAAAAATAGAAGTTCAATATGCAAAAGTCCATAAAAGATGGAAATCATTACAGAAGTAAAATTTGAAATAAAAAGAAGTTCAAGGTGCTACTAGTTTTGCTAGATCAGCGCGCAACTTTGCCCTTTTCTTCTCCAGAATTGAAAGTGCCTCGATTTGTTTGAATTTGTTGAATTGGACCTTCTCAAGTTGTGTTTCATATTCTTTCTGCTTGGTATCAAATGAAATTAGCTTTTGAATGAGGTGCTATTGTTCTTGTTGAGCATCTGCTAGAGGTTTGGCTATAGTTGCTCGACTCTGGCGCACTATTGCAAGCTTTTCATTGATTCGAGCCAATTTCGCTTCAGGTTTTTCTTCTTCTTTGTCATGAAAAGCTTGAACAGAAATGGCATGGGAGATTCTCATATCAAATTCCTCGCGGGAAGCTTGGATTGGTTGAGCGGCTGTAAAACAACTTTCAATATTGGATTTGATTTTAGTTTCCTCAGTCTCAATTTCTTGAAGTTGGAATTGAGAAGCTACCCTCTCATTGAGAAGTTCTTTGAACTCTTGAATTGAGGCAGAATTTGGTGTGTTAGCCAAAAGTTCAAAGGAATAATTCAAAAGATTAGCCAGGAGTTGGTTAAGAATTGGGTCATTAACCCAGGTGGTAGGTGGATGGTCTAAGAGCTTTATGAGCGAACGAAGCTGCTCTCGAGTATTAGTGTTTAATTCGAACGAAGGCCTTGATGTAGCAGGTTTTGAGAGCGTTGGCACTGGCACAGGTACTGCATTTTCTTGGATAACTTTGTTTAAAATAGAGATCAAATTGGCCAAGGTAGCACTTGTAGGAGTGGTGGAAGCATTCGATGTTTCAGGTCTTGGACCAGGAGTAGTCTGAAAATCAACTTGGTAAGGAGGACTTGGTAGTTTTGGAGGGGTTTCCAAGACTCTAGATCGAGATGAATATGAATTGGTTGTCTCAACATTTTGAGAAGGAGAGTCAGAATCTAGAGCCACTTGGTTCACCACAGAAAGTGTAGCCTGGTTGTTGGGCGAAGATTATTCAAGTATGAGAGTTTGAGTTGGAGAATATTGTGGAGGGTCTTTTGTCAAATCAACCACCGATGTTACATGAGAAGGTGGAAAAATAGCGTCAAGTGGTTGAGTAGATCTTGTAGCCTAAATAGAATCATGGGATTTAGAATGCCCTTGATCATGATGCTGTTCTAGAATTGGCTGATCAGGTACCACAGAAAACGTAATCGAATGAGCAGCAGTGAAAGGCTGGTATAAAAGGTACATGATTATGAGTTATAATTCATTTCAATTTAAATAAGACACATAAAAATGTTAGGTGTTACCATAATAAGTCTTTGTTGCCGAATTGGTTGAGGACCAAGGTCCGAATCGGCTGTGTCTTTTGATTGGGAGGAGGCAGCAAGAGTATTCTTATTAGTTGGTTCACTTTCATCAGAGCTTTCACTTGATGATAGCAGCACTAACTGGTAAGAAGCATAGAATTGAGTATGGTTAAAAAAATATATACAATTTATAGAACATTTCAAGTTAAAAGGAAAAGTTGTGAGTAATAGTAAGTTACCTTTCGAGAAGTTCTGGTAGGAGTCCTTCTGTTTTTATGTGGTGGTGGCCGAGCAGTGTCAGCTTTTCTCTTGTGAGTTCTTTTTGGTGAATTCTCGGCAATAGGGATTGTTCGAACAGCAGTTTGTTGAATTTCTTCTAAGGTATGAGTGTACCTTGAATAGTAAGCAGCCCACCATTCGAAACAGAATTTGGTGATGTAGGAACTGCGTTCGTAAATCAAGAAATTGAAACGATCCCTGCGTTGTTGATTTTTTAGGAGACAAGTATTGAAATCTTCTTGAGTTATTAAAACAATGTGGCAGAATGGATCATCATTTCGAGGCTGTGGTGTTGGAATGGCTTGAGAAAATCCCAGCTGTCTGGCTGTTAAATGAGGTGCGTATATGGTTATTTTGAACCTTTCCTTTTTGTGTAAAGGCAGCCTTATCGGAATTACTTGAACAGCCAGCAGGTTTTTCCAACTTCGGTTTACAAGCTCACTATCTTCATTGGTATTGGGAAAGAGCAAATGATCAAGCCAGGCAGGACCGCGATTGCGACGCAAAAAAGGAGTGAAATTGAGTTTATCATTTTCAAAATCCTTGCAGGAATGAAAAAGAGAGAAAACAACCCATAATCTGTCTTCATCTGATTGGGTGTTCAAAAAATTGGGTTTGTAATTAGACAATCGAAAACCTTCAATGTGTTGCTTGTCAGTATTGCCACCTATAGGTTTTGTCATAAAATTTTCAAAAATGGCATTGAGCCATAATTGAAGGAGCCACAGAGGGCCTCCTGCATTGATTATTTTATTGTCTCGGAGGTCACAAACAAATTGACCAAGTTCTTAAAAAATGTGCCTAAGAAGGAGTTTGGCCAAATTTAGAACTTTTCCTTCATGAAGAAGAGTGACTAAGGGAAGGAAAAGCTTTGACATTTGTACGCTTCGAGAACAGAACAGAATTGCGTTTAACCAATAAAACAAGAAGGCTACGTGTTTCTCATCTGTGATTCTCGTACCTTCTGCACCCATGTTATGGGCAATGAAGTTGCTGTAGGAGTTGGTTAAGACAACATTATATTGGCGCTTGGGTTGCATGTCAGGGGTACAATCTGGAGAATTGATTGGGAGTCCTGTAATAGCAGCTACATCGAGAAGAGACATTCCGATCATTCCACAAGGAAGGTGAAAGTTGTTAGTTGTTCTATTCCAAAAATAGGTCACAACCCCAATCATCCAAGGGTATGTTGTAAGTGAGAAATGAGAGAGCCTTAGTAGTTCATGTATTCCTAAAGCTCCCCAGTCAGCACTTTTTGTAGGTTCAAGGCGTTGATACCAAGTTGTAAAATCGAATTCTCGAGGATTGATTTTTGAATTATTCCTGAAGGATTTTTGATTAATGAAATGAGAGATGTTAAAAGCTTGATTTATCAGCAAATCTTCCCCTTCAGCACTTGGAAAGAAAGAAGATTTTTTGTTCGCTCTCTCAAGAGATTCAATCGGTCCGAGGAAGCAGTGTGTATCTACATCGATTGTAAAGGGGATTAAGATTCTGGTATCGTTAGCTTGCAAATGGGGATCATCAATGACTTTATCATTGACTTGATTGAGAATGCGAAGGGTTGATGGAGATGGTGGCGCTATTTCAGGACCTTTGCCCTTGTCTTGGGTGGCAGCATGAGAGGAGGAACTAGCCATTGTTGAATAGAGAAAAGGAGATTAAAGGTTGGAGATTTTGTGAAGGAGTTCTTGGTGTGAGGAGGATTTAGAGAATAATGAGATTCGAAAGATTTGAAAAAAGGTGAGAGTGATGAATTTAAAGTATTTCTGTAGTTGTTATTGTGGAAGGAATGCGAATAGGGGTAACTTCGTGAGGAAAATGAAGTGGTAGAGAGAGAAAGCATAAATTTCGGGAAACGTGTCGAGTGGATTAGTATTAATGGGGAGTTTAAATAATAATTATTACTGATTTAAAAATTGGTGTTTTTAATTTCGAATTAAGTGTTTTATCTTCTGATAATGTTATCGAAGGCAAACACATTAATTCAATGGGGCAATTTATTGATCGAAAAATATTTTCGATGAAAGTGAATCGATTTGGAGTAAGTTAGAAGTCGTTTTTCGAAGAAAATGTACGCGTAAGTATGAGATTGGAAGTGACTGGTGCAGGTTAGATTTCGATTGATTTATCAGATGGATAAGGCTAATCGAATAAAATATTTGATTTGAATGATTGAGTAAGGCAATTGATGGGTTTGTCGAATAGTTAAGGAAGTGGAACAGTTAGTTGCTTCTATCACACGAGGAAATCATGGGGAATGGCTACAATCACGCGGCAGGAACGGTTACCAAGAGGAATTGCATTCAAAGTTGTAAACCTTGTAATTAATTGTAATTAATTGTCAGTTATGTAAGACAAATTATAAATACTAGAAAGCATTAGGGAATAGGGGTTGGAACTTTTACTAAAAAAAAACACTCAAGCACACTCACATTCCAACGAATTCCTGAGTCTGCAATCGAGTAACTTTTCTGTAGGGTTCCTTCCATCTTTTCATTCTTTCAATTTACTTTTCTGTAAATTTAACATTTCAAAAAAAATTTACTTTCCAAGTGTCCTTTATTTTCATTGTTCAATTTATCCTTCTATATTTTTAATCTTTACGTTCAAGCCCCTTTGATTCAGTTAAAGGCATTTCACTGCTTTCCTTTAATTTCGATATGAACTTTTTATTTTTAGCATATTTTTATCTTAAAAATTTTTATCTTTTTATTTTCTCCATTGATTTACAAATTTCATTTTTATTGTAATCTCAACACCCGTTTAATTCAAAACACTTTGATGCACTTTTAAAAAATTGATACCTGCAAAGAGGAGTAGGTTTCGCTCGCAGATCACTAAATATCGAACCACCATCGATTTGCTAAAAATCGACAAAACAGAAGGCTTGGGTTTGGACCAATTTCATAACCATAACAGTGGTGCAGAGGAGGCGAAGCAAGTAAGGGGATAAGAACAACATTGAAGTGCCCCCTACGCCTAAATACTAATTCAATTCTTGGGTTCGCATATGTTGGTCAAGCTAACATATCAGTTGTCGACGTCTCAATTTAATTGATTCCTACCCCACTGCTATTTAAATCGAATGTATCTGTTAACCACAAAATATAAAGGTCGAAACTTGAGCAAGTATCAATCATGAAAGTTTCAAAGATCGATCGAGGGTTTCACATAGTAATCGAAGAAAAAGAAGGCAAGTTGTATTTGAATTGTGTTATGTGAATATGTCATATAAGAGACAAGATATTTATACAGATATTTATTAATTACTATCATAAATATTAAGCCACTAATAACTAATTACATCATAAATACTTAAGTTATTATCTATTGAAATAATTAACCACGCATTCTAAATACTTAAGTTTTTTCTAATATTCTAATTTTTTTAATATATCCTTCAACTTAAGTAGCAATTTGAGTTAACAATTTATTAAAAAAATCAAATAAAAATTATAAAAATTTGGGTGTAAATAAAACTACTCGTGAATAAAAATTGCTATGGTGGATTGTTGCAGCTGGTATTACTAGCACGCTGTGTTTGAAAATTTAAAAATTCAAAAACAACATAATCTTCGAACAAGAATCCATCTCTCCAAAAACAACAATAGAATCATGTTTGAAGTTCGTGAATAAATTATCTTTCAATTTCTAGTTATGTGCTCACTTTTTTTTTAATCTATTTTTTTTTCAATCTATTTTTTTTCATTGAAGTTTTGTTGTTGTATTCAGGTTTTAGTGAAATTTTAAAAAATTTCACATTTTTTTTCGTTTTGTGTCTTAAAATAGAACCGTTGTATTTTACTTTAATCAATGAATAAAATATATTTATTTTTTTAAATAAAAATGAAACTACTCGAATTTGAAATGCAAAGTTAACTATTAAAACGGAATGCAGACAAAACTATTAAAACGAAATTGTTGAAACCAAACGTACTATCAAAACATAATGCAGTAGACAAAACCGCTAGAACTATGCAAACTGCTACAATAAAATAAGATAGAATTGTCAAAACAGGATAAATTGTTAGAACAAGATGACTGACAGTATTATTGAAAAACATATGCAACTGAAATTGTAGGAATAAATTAAATTTGTTATTAATTGAAAATACAAAAAAGTTTTTGATTTTTTAAAATATGAAACATCTAAATCCTTCTGGGGGATTGATTTGTCTTTATATATTTTAGATATAAAGACTTAAATATCTCATATTTTAAAAGGTTAAAAATGTTTTGTATTTTTAATTAGTCGGAACTTATATCTTTGAATTAAAAAATCATGGACCTATTTGTCTTTTTTTAAATATCAATAAAACTTTTTAAGATAGCAGATATAAATATATTATCTTTAAATTAGTCTTTATAATTATAGTATAGAGTTTTAATTTAAATTAACTTGTTCATATTTTCTTTTGAGACTAATTTATTTAAAATATAAATTTTTAAGAATTTATTTGTGACTTTATTCTATTTTTATTGGTGATTTATAGGTAAATTTGTTTGCTATTCAAGCAATTAAGGAAAGGGATACGAAGAACATTGAAGAAGTGCTCCCTACGCCAAATTCAATTCTTGGGTTTCCATAATTCTCTTAATTGATTGATTTCGATATGAATTTGCCTAGCAACCATGTTTCTTAGATTTTTCTTCCAACATTGGCATGTGTTTGGGTTTGGGGCCATTTGTGCCCTTTCCTTACTCAATTCTAGAGTAAACCAAGACTATTTTTCACTACTCACTTACCTTTGCTGACAAATGCAGAACATTGTCTTTAAGTCTTAACCCAACAAATAATTATAAAATGATTCAGTTTTTAAATTTTTTCTATAATATTTCAAGTGTATATAACTATACTATATGTACAAATATTTTTGGTAATAAAATATTAAAATCTACTCAAGTTATTAGTATAAGTTCGACAAAAAAGAAAAAAAAGAAAAAAAAACATGTGCGTGTCTATCACGTGATTCTTGTCTTGATAAACTAATCGTTAATATATAAGTTTAATACATGCATGTTACTTGTCGTTATTAAAAAAAATGAATATTTAAATAATATTTCAAAGATATAAGTTAAAAATGCTATTAAGAAGTAACATTTAAACAATATATTAGAAAAAATTAGTTTTAATTTTAAAATTTAAATTCTGAATTAATTAAATTTATTTATGTTTAACGGACCTAAAATATAATTCATTATTCACATTGTCCATAGTTTCTGTTGTTTATTTATCGAAATGGTCGAAACAATTGGAATATTGGCTTGCTTGTACGTTTCTTTTATGTTCAGCTGATAATTTGTTAACACTCCAGTTTTTAGTTATAACAATTTTAAAGGATATTGACAAGTTTGGTTTTGTAACTAGTTAAAAATCACTTAATAATTATAATTTATAAAATATATTATCAGATATGTAAATTTCTATAAATTCTTTCTGCTCAAATCAAAATAAATGATCACTGAAAAACCATGGTTAATATACTATATAAAGATACAAAATATAATAGTTATCAGTGACTAAGAGAAGGAGGAGTTAAATTTTGGCCTCCTTTTAATTTAGCTTCCAACCTTACATTTTGTAGAGATTCTGATAGTTGAGAACAGGAGAGACTTTGGTTTTATCTTCTGACGTGGTAAGAGCCAGAACAGTGTTACTTGTAAGGAGAGTTACGTTGTAAAGAAGTGAAGCTTAGTAGAGAAGTTAGGAGATACTTTATTTTTGTCTCCTATAGTGCAGAACCAGAAACAGAGAAGAGAGTAGAGAATTATACACATATGTATCCTAGTTTAGCTACCCAGTGCAATGTAACCTACATCCAGTCTCCACCACAACAATAATGGAATTTCACTATCTTTTTAACAGATTACAATCACCAATTCTCCCTAGAATCTACCTAATCTTATCTGGGACAAGTCCAAATTCTAACCAAACCTGAACTTGATTAGGACTCACCCTAGTTTTTACCTGTAAAGTACTAATCCAATTTGCAAGTCATGACCATAAAATAGAAATACATACAAAGAATTTTTGAAATAACTTAGACTTTTTCTCCAAGTCTAGCTCTCTGCCTTTTTTCACTTAATGGCTTTTACATACAAACTTCACCAATTTGCCTTTTACCATTGAAACTCAGGCAGACTGAACTGAGAAAAAGAAATGCAAAATGAAAACCATAAAGGAGAAAAATATAAACAGCTCAGGGAGTTATGAGAACCGAAACTAGTGCTCTTTCTCTCTTGCCCTAATTCTTGGCTGTTCATCCCTACTATAGAGGAGTGAAGCTTCTGGGACATAGAATTTGCTTCAGCACCATGTTTGTTTTCTTCTCCAACAATCAGAATCAGCAGCAGCGTTCACAGAGGAAAGAGAGGGCAGAAGCCGTGACATGCAATCATACCTTTCTCTTTCAACCATACTTTCGCTATCATCGAGTGACATCAGGTTGACCGGATTGTGCGTCAATTTGGTGGCCTACAGCATATTTCGACCAGGCCACTAAACATCGACGAGATGCATCGTCACGATGGGAGGTTTGGGCGAGGCGAGTAGTTTCCGCATTTCTGGGTGGCTAGCATGAGATGTTGGATGATTGTGCAGACCATCGACTCCATCATATTGACCTCCGTTCATCACGGGCATATATGACATGGTATCTTCAGTGGGCTCACATAGAACTATTTGGTCAGGGTGACCAGCACTTGATGTTTGTCGTCATGTGACCAAACCGACGACCCTCATCCGCATACTGCATCTAATGTGAACGAGGCATTTCTTCAAACCAATTTGTAATTGCGACATTCTCACCCCTCAAACGACCAAAATAATAAGTGAATTCTCGCTGCAACTTCGAAATGCTGCGTTAACAAAAACCTTCTTCAAATCCTTGTTTTCGAAGTGAGTCATGAAGTTGATAGCAATATATCTTGTACAAAACATCTGTAAGGCATTCGGTGATTTTCATAAACTTCCATCGGCATTCAACATAGCATCAATTGATTTGTGCCTATCTGAAATCACTAAGACGCCGGGTTGTGGTGTGACATGCTGCTGCAAATATGAAAAAAAAAAAACAATTAAGCCTCCTTCGTCTCACCCTCAACAATGAAAAATGTAATAGGTAATATGTTTGCATTGCCATCTTGAGTAGTAGCCATGAGCAACGTTCCTCCGTATTTACCATACAAGTAGGTGTCATTGATGGAAATAAGTGGTTTGCAATGCTTGAAAGCCTCAATACACGGTGAAAACGTCCAAAATACCCGATGAAACATGACAGACTGAACCAGGCCAAGGCTGTGTCACAAGTTGCACCCAAGTACCTAAATACCCACAAAAGTTAGCATATATAAATGGTGACTTTATACATAACTAAGGACAGTGTAATGAATCTTACCAAGTAAGTATATCTACATAGCGAATAACCAATGAGTTGTATGACTCCTTCCAATCGCCATATATCCTAGCAATGACTCTCTATTTTGCAAGCCAAACCTTTCTGTATGACGCCTTGTAACCGAAGTGATTCTCCACACCTCCTTGTAGAACCCTTATGCTGATTATTGGATCTGCTTTTACCATTGTGAATATATGCTGAACAATCACCTTCGAATCTAACCTACAATGGTCTTTACCCCTCGATGTTTGCATGCAAGTATGAGGACTATTGTATCTCTTAACCTCCCATTTTTCTTGATTTCAGCGATATGCTATGCGTATGTTCAAACTACAACCCGGCCCGAATTGGATACACTGTACATCATACTTCAATTGGTCACTCTCTAGTATTTTATACTCCACAGCCCTCCTGATGATGTACGTCTTAACTACCAAGATGACTTTCTCCTTGTTTTTAAATTGTTGTCCAATATCAAACTCATTGATTGGATCCTCTTCGGGGCCTCCATGGGTAAATGACCAATCCGAAGTCATTGCATCGAGATTCAAAGTGGAGAAGTGATCCGGCCGGTCATATGGTCGAGAAATGACAGGTTGTGTCATAGCGATTTATGTGTCACCGTAGTAGTTCATCTCTTCTTCATCCTCACCCTCATAAGGAATTTCCGTTAGTTCATCATCAGCATCTTCTCCGTCACCAGGGTTAACTTCATAGGGATCCATCATTGAATCCCTAATAGCAGAATCCTCACGACTTTCAACATCATCTTGCATCATGCCAGCATTAGAAAGTTTAACGTTTGACCCCTCTTGACTACTTTCAGGTGACATATTTAGATTAACCATCGTCTTTTTAATATTTTTCTAATTACGCCACTTAACGGACTACCATCAACAGTATCCGCAGATGATCCTCGCCTACCCAACTCGACTAGAAACACAAATAATTTCAACAGATGAACATTTGTCCATCGGTTGTGCCACGACCTTATAAGGCGTACGTCCTCGTCGTCACGTAACTGGTACCTAATTCAAAACAATAAAAAATTTCTCAAAACTGTGGTCTAATAAAATTAATAACAAAATAACAAAGACAACTGTAACATATTTTTTATAAAACAAATTGTCATCTACTTCGGTCGGATATCTGTAATAAATTTTTTCACTCTTTTCGTGTGTTATTGTCCAACAAAATATCAAATTCTTCAACGCTATTAGACTGTTGACTTCCGATGCCATGTACATAATTACTGGTTGCCCAAACTTAAAAATGATAGAACCTTCTTCATCATACACTATTTCACTATCATAATGAATGGATAACAACGGATTTCTAGACATTGTTGAGAGAAAATTAAAAGATAAAAACCAAAGAGAAGAATGAGCTACTGAGTTTAGTTTTCAACCGGCCATGCTTTTATTTGGCGAGCTCAGTGTAAAGTTCATTGGGGGGTACGGCGAACTTCATAATTTACATGAAGTTCGCCGGGGGATACGGCGAACTGTATTAATATTATAGAGTTCGTCGGGGGTGCGTATCATTTTTTTCGAAAATAATATATTTTTTTAATTTATTACAGAAAAAAATTTATGTAGATTTATCTTCTTCTGAATAATTTTGCAGCATTATGTGTTTCTTCTTCTTCTTTGTTTGATTTTTTTATTTTTATTCTTATTAAGAGAGTAAAACAAGAAGGAACTTGAGAAAATTCTATGGTAAAAATTCTACGATAACGATAACAACGATACGTATAAGAAGAAAACAGCGATTACTATAATGATGATGAAGATGATGGAGGAGAAGGAGGAAAAGGAATGAGGAGAAGAAAGTCCAATGAAAAAAGGAGGAAGAGGAGGAGGAGAAGGTAGTATTGGTGACAATGATAACGAAAGAGAAAAATAACGAAAAAGAAAGAGAAGAAGAATACGAAATATCAGGAGTGACGAAGAAGAAGAAGAAAAAGAAGAAGAAGGAGAAGAAGAAAGTACAGTAGGGGTGCAAAGAAAAATATACACGAGTAAGTGTAAATGACTTATTGAATTTATTTGGTTAAATGATTTGTATGTAGAGATTAATTTTTCATAAACCAATTTTTCATTCCAAAAGATTGATAACTAAAAGTGATTTTTTAATAATCTAAAAGTGATTTTTTCATTACTAAAGATTTAAAACAATGTACAAGATTTGATTTTATTAAATACATAAAAAAAATAAATTTTAGAACCTTAAAGTGTGTTCAAAATACTCGTCAGAAAAACTCAACATTTTACATTTATTTTTCTGATTTCTAGGCTGAATTTCCCACTTCATTCAAACAAAAATAAGGAAAAATGATATTTATTTCACATTTTTCATTATTAAAAAGGTATACATAAGGCATATAGTTACTAATTTATAGTATTCATAAAGCAATTTTTTTATTGCAAGAGATTGGTAACTATTTTTTTGTTATATGTTACTGACTTTATTTGCAATTTTTTTATTGCAAGAGATTGGTAACTATTTTTTTGTTATATGTTATTGACTTTATTTAATGATAATGATTACATTATTTATACATGGATTACTTATAGCAATATCTTTAGAAAAAGTATAGATAAACAATAAAAATATTAAATAATGTGAATAACATATATATCGAATGTTTAATTTACTAGGTGTACAGATGATTATTCTAATATTAAGATTTAGGTGGATAATTTAGAAATGTAATGTGTTTTTACTTTATTGGATCAATTTTAGAATCCCTTATTCATATTATTTATTGTACGAGATGTCTCTGATACGGGTTGAAGGGTGGATCGGGAACCTGCGAGCAAGGCTGAAACCGGATCGCTTGACTGGAGCAGTGGGGGGTGGTACCTGCAAAGACACTCCGACGCTCAAGTCAGAATGGATCTGAGAGGTAGAAGATGTGCGGAATGAATGAATACCTGGAGGGACCTGGGTCCTCTATTTATAGGCGATGATAGTTATCTTATCTTATCTTGGTTGGCCAAGATAAGAGAGGTGTTTGAATTCGAAAGTTGATTAGGAGCTTTGAAAGGCCGGTTATGGGCCTTTAGGTCGAAACGGATCGTTTCCCGGGTAACCGGGTATGAGAACTGCCCCGTGCGCAGGATCCGTGGGTCGGATCCGTAACATTTATAAAAGCCATTGTCTATCTAACAAAGTCTATATTTTTATATTAATTATAAACAGTTTTAGCAAAAGACATTAAGATATTTACTTATCAAACTCTTTATAATGTATATGATATCATATATTAATTTAAAATAATTTTTTAGTAAACCACACAAGTTATATAACAAAAAATATTAACGAAAAACAACTAAAATTTATAATTAATAAATACTAAATAAAATAAATTTAGATTTTTTCTTTGGAATTTTTTTTTTATAAAAGGAAGATTGTTACGATAAGAATGAAATGAATGACCATGGGTTGCTCACTTTTTTCATACTGAAGTTCTATGTTACCAAAGTCCTTACATTTAATAATAGTGGAAAAAGGTAGTCTCCTTTTATGTATAAATAGAGGTTAAATCTAAGTACGTAACACACAATTACATCAATAACAACAATCTCTCTTCTCTCTCTATATTATCTTTTTCTCTTTTTCATACGTTGCTAATATATAATAGTAGTGAATATATAAATTACTTTTATTATTATAGTGAGATAATTATATTAGTAAATATCAAAACTAGAGTCTTCTATTTACATTTTATTTTATATCTTCCTTATTTATTTATTCTACAACACGTTATCAGCACGAGACTCTAACAAAATTTTAGAAGACTCCAGGTAATAAATTTTTATTATGTCGAAACTCTCTCATCTTGAATTTAATGCTTTTAATATATTTGAAAATAATTATTTACCATGGATACTAGATGCTAAAATCCATCTTGATTCAATGGATCTTGAAGATACCATTAAGGCTGAAAATAATACATCCCAGAAGGATAAAGCCAAAGCCATGATTTCCTTCGTCGTCATCTTGACGTATGATTAAAAAATGAATATCCTACATTAAAATATCTTGTAGATCTGTGGAAAGACCTTGAAGAAATGTACAATCATATGATATTTCCTCAATCCCGATATATTAGAGAAAACTTTCTCAACCTTCCATACCTCAAATGTGCTCCTGTAACAGTAGTATCGAGAAAAAGAATTTAAAAATATTCTGAACTAATTTCTTGCCTTCTTGTTACTAAGCACAGCAATGAGTTACTCGTAAAAAATCATAAAGTGCGCCCAGCTGGCGCAGCCCCATTTCCTAAAGCAAATGTGGCAAATCCTAACCCTAGAAGAGGTAAATGGCAAGGTTTTGGTAACAAGAAAAATTATGGAAGGAAAAGAAATTATGTTCAAAAGAGAGGATCTCACCAGAAGTGGGATAAAGAAAGAAATATTGGGCAGAATAAATCAACAGAGGATAAGTGTTTCCATTGTGGTGGAAAGAGCCATTGGTCACGTACCTGTCGTACCCCAAGGCATCTAGTCGATCTTTACCAGGCATATTTAAAAAAGGACGACAAGGGAAAAGAGTCGAATTTTGTTTCAAATGGTGCTGCAAATTCCACCACTCATTATGATGTATCCGATTTCTTTGAGGATTCTGAAGGAAATATTGGTCATTTGATCAATGATGGAATAGTTTAATATGTAGGATTGTTAAGTATCCATGTAAATAAATAATGTAAAGAACTTATTGTTAAGTTTTATTTTCTATGAATTTGAGTTTCAAATATGATGTATATAAATAATGAAATATTAATGCTTATGAATTTTGAAATCATTAAATGTGTCATGTTTTAAAATAAAACTTTAGTATATGACATTATTTTTATGTATAGTATTTTTTAGAAAAATAATTCCGATCAAGTATCCAATTTAACTGTGCATACTACTCATTTTATTATTATTTGTCTAGAATGGCAAGGATATGTAATGAAGATGTATGCCTTGCGGATAGTGCAAGTTCGCACACTATTCTTAAAAGTGATATATATTTTACCCATCTTGTGCCAAAAGAAGAATATGTTAATACTATTATTGGCTCAGGCAATGTGATAGAAAGCTCCGGAAGAGCTACAATTTTGTTTCCTGGAGGAACAAAATTTATAATAAATAATGCACTATTATCTACCAAGTCTCTGAGAAACTTGTTGAGCTTTAAAGATATTCGCCGAAATGGATATCATATTGAGACTATGAATGAGGAAAATCATGAGTACTTATGTATCACAACTCATGATTCAAATAAGAAAGTTATATTAGAAAAATTACCCTCACTTTCATCTGGGTTATATTATACCAAGATTAGTGCAATTGAATCACATGCCATTGTAAACCAGAAGTTTACTAGCCCAAATGAATTCATAACTTGGCATGATAGATTGGGTCATCCGGGAACAACCATGATGAGGAGATTTATTGAAAACTCTCATAGACATTCACTAAAGAACCAGAAGATTCTTAAAACTAGTGAATTTTGTTGCGCTGCATGTTCTCAGGGAAAGTTAATTTTGAGGCCATCACCAGTAAAGATTGGATTTGAGTCCCCTGAATTCCTAGAAAGGATTCAAGGCGATATATGTGGACCTATTCATCCACCATGTGAATCTTTTAGATATTTTATGGTCCTAATAGATGCATCTTCGAGATGGTCACATGTGTGCTTATTATCTTCTCGCAACCTGGCGTTTGCGAGATTACTAGCTCAAATTATTCGATTAAAAGCACAATTTCCAGAAAATCCAATCAAAGCAATTCGTCTTGATAATGCTGGTGAATTTACTTCCCAAGCTTTTGATGCTTATTGTATGGCTAATGGAATAAGTGTTGAACATCCAGTAGCTTATGTTCATACACAAAATGGGTTAGCAGAATCACTTATTAAGCGCCTCCAATTAATTGCTAGACCCTTACTTATGAGAACAAATCTCCCAACCTCGGTTTGGGGGCATTCTATTTTACATGCCGCAGCACTTATTCGTTTGAGGCCAACGAGTTACCATCAGTTCTCTCCTATGCAATTAGCTTTTGGCCAGCAGCCAAATATTTCCCATTTAAGAATATTTGGGTGTGCGATATATGCTCCCATTGCACCACCTAATCGCACCAAAATGGGACCCCAAAGAAAATTGGGGATATATGTTGGATATGATTTTCCCTCTATAGTGAGGTATCTTGAAATACAAACTGGAGATGTATTTAAAGCCCGATTTGCGGATTGTCATTTTGATGAATCAAAATTTCCAACATTAGGGGGAGAGAATAAGCTTCCTGAAAAGGAACTTAATTGGAATGCATTATTCTTGATGCATTTAGATCCTCGATCAGGGCAACGTGAACTAGAAGTTCAAAAGATTATACATTTGCAAAGAATAGCAAATGAATTACCTGATGCATTTTCCGATACAAAGAGGATAACCAAATCTTATATACCAGCGAAAAATATCCCAATTCGAATTGATGTCCCAGTAGGACAAGTAACCACTGAAGCAAATTCACGCCAGAAGCGTAACAGGCCTGTTGGTTCCAAAGACAAAAATCCTCGAAAAAAAAAGAGGTAAATACGATTCCTGTTGAAAAAGACATAGTAGAGACACCTGCAGTTGTCCAAAATTCTGATATAGTTTTAACGCCAGAAGACGTTCAGGTACCTGAAAATTGTGAAAATGACGAAATCTCGATAAATTATGTCTTTACAGGAGAGAAATGGGACCGAAATAAGACAATTGTCAATGAAATATTTGCATATAATATGGCATTGAATATCATGCATGAAAGTAAAGATCTTGAGCCAAGATCAGTCGAAGAATGTCGACAAAGGAATGATTGGCTAAAATGAAAAGAAGCCATGAAGGCTGAATTAGACTCACTTGCAAAACGTGAAGTCTTTGGACCTGTAGTCCGTACACCAGAAGATGTAAAACCTGTTGGATATAGATGGGTATTTGTGAGAAAACGAAATGAGAAAAATGAAGTTGTGCGCTACAAAGCCCGACTCGTGGCACAAGGTTTTTCACAAAGGCCCGGTATAGATTATGAAGAGATGTATTCCCCTGTAGTGGATGTGATAACATTGCGTTATTTGGTCAGTTTATCTGCATATTATAAACTGCATATGCATTTAATGGATGTGGTAACAGCCTATTTATACAGCTCATTAGATCGGGATATCTATATAAAAGTCCCTGAAGGACTAAAGATATCTAAACCATCCAATGAATATTCGCAAGGGTTATACTCAGTCAAATTGCAAAGATCTTTATATGGTCTGAAACAATCTGGAAGAATGTGGTATAATCGTCTTACTGAGTATCTGGCCAAAAATGGATTCAAGAATGATGATATTTGTCCCTGTATTTTCATAAAGAAATCTGCATCTGGATTCATTATAATTGCTGTGTACGTTGATAATTTAAATATCATTGGGACTCTTGAAGAGATTTCAACAATTATAAAAACTCTAAAAGAAGAGTTTGAGATGAAAGATCTTGGAAGGACTAAATTTCGTCTCGGCCTGCAAATCGAACATATAAAAAAAGGGATCTTTATTCATCAAACAAAATACACAGAGAAGATCTTGAAGAGATTTTATATCCATTAAGTACTCCAATGATTGTAAAATCTTTAGATGTAGAAAAAGAGCAATTCCATCCCAAGGAAGAAAATGAAGATATCCTTGGTCCTGAAGTACTATATCTTAGTGCCATTGGAGCGCTAATGTATCTTGCTAATAATACGCAACCTGACATATCATTCGCGGTGAATTTACTAGCAAGGTATAGTTCCTCTCCAACCAGAAGACATTGGAGTGGAATCAAGAAAATCTTTCGATATCTTCATGGAACGTTTGATATGGGATTGTTTTATCCTTATGGATCCAAGTCACAACTAGTTGGCTATACAAATACTGGATACTTGTCTGATCCACATAAAGGGAGATCTCAAATAGGATACCAATTCACATATGGTGGTACAACTATATCATGGAGGTCCACAAAACAGACGATTGCAGCAACATCCTCTAATCATACCGAAATACTAGCGATTCATGAAGCAAGTCGCGAGTGTTTTTGGCTCTGGAGTTTGATCCAATATATTCTGTCATCATGTGGACTGATTGATCATAAGATAGCTCCAACTGTCCTATTTGAAGATAATACAGCAAGTATTGCTCAACTTAAAGGCAGATATATCAAAGGTGATAGAATAAAACATATTTCTCCTAAATTCTTCGTCACTCATGATCTTCAAAATCAATGGACAATTGATATCCAACAGATCCACTCAAGTGATAATCTGGTAGATTTATTTACAAAGTCACTCCCAAAATCCTCCTTTGAAAGATTGGTACATGGGATTGGGATGCGCCGATTTCGAGACATTAAATGATGTCGACAAGAGGGGGAGACTGTACTCTTTTTCCTTTGGTCAGGTTTTTTTTCCATTGGGTTTTTCTTGACAAGGTTTTTAATGAGGCAGTCCCTATCACTAAAGGATATTGTACTCTTTTTCCTTCACTAAGATTTTTTCCCACTGAATTTTTCTTTAGTAAGGTTTTAACGAGGCAATAATCCTAAATGGTCATTCAAGGGGGAGTGTTACGATAAGAATGAAATGAATGACCATGGGTGGCTCACCTTTTCCATACTGAAGTTCTATGTTACCAAAGTCCTTACATTTAATAATAGTGGAAAAAGGTAGCCTCCTTGCATGTATAAATAGAGGTTAAATCTCAGTACGTAACACAAAATTACATCAATAACAACAATCTCTCTTCTCTCTCTATATTATCTTTTTCTCTTTTTCATACGTTGCTAATATATAATAGTAGTGAATATATAAATTACTTCTATTATTATAGTGAGATAATTATATTAGTGAATATCAAAACTAGAGCCTTCTATTTACATTTTATTTTATATCTTCCTTATTTATTTATTCTACAACAAAGATTTCGTTAGTTGTATGCTTCTACATTTCAACCAATTCAACTTCCCTTCTATGTTTCTCCCAAACACTTTTCATGCACATATTATGACACAGTAATGATAATATGATCATGATGGCTCTTACAATCATCATCTTTCTCATATCTATTGCTTCACAAGCTTCAATAAACATGTTGTTAACTACAACAATGGCCATGCCATTAAGTTCTGAGACTGATAAGCTTGCTTTGTTGACTTTGAAGGACAAGCTTACTAATGGTGACTCAAATGTTCTTCCATCATGGAATGAGTCTCTTCATTTCTGTGAATGGCAGGGCGTTACATGTGGTCGCCGCCACAAGAGAGTCTCAGCATTGCATTTGCAAAATCAAGACTTGGGTGGTACTCTTGCACCATCATTAGGAAATCTAACCTTCCTCAAGAAGCTCAATCTTACTGACCTCAACTTGTACGGTCAGATTCCAAGACAAGTTGGTCGTTTAAAGAGGCTGCAGATTCTTAGCTTCCAGCAGAATCATCTTCATGGTGAGGTTCCCCGGGAAGTTGGTCGATTGAAGTCGTTGTACGCTCTCGAACTAACGAGAAATAATCTTCAAGGTGAGATTCCTATGGAGCTAATCAACTGCTCAAGTCTTAAGAAAATTGACTTGTCCTACAACAATTTAACTGGGAAAGTTCCATCATGGTTTGGATCCATGATGCAACTTACTATGTTGGAGCTTGGATTCAATAATCTAGTTGGTAATATCCCACCAACCTTGGGGAATCTTTCATCACTTGATACATTGTATCTTGCAGGAAACAATTTGGAAGGTCCTATAATTCATGCTTTGGGAAGGTTGTCAAATTTGGAGTACCTCTCTTTGAGTACCAATAATTTGTCAGGCCAAGTTCCTAATGCATTCTACAACCTTTCAAATCTTCAAGTTCTTGATATAAGTAACAACAAATTAATGGGTCCTATTTCTTCAAATTTACATCTTGCTTTTCCCAATCTGTCTGTTTTTGTTGTTGCATCAAATCAATTCACTGACAACTTCCCATCTTCATTATGCAATCTGACAAGATTGATAGAATTTGATTTATCATTCAATAATTTTAGAGGGCTAATTCCTCCTACTTGGGGAAGCTCAAATAATCTTATCTACTTTGGCATTAATTACAATGGTCTAATAGGAAGTGGGAAAGCTCAAGATTTGGATTTCCTTTCCTCTTTAACCAATTGCACTCAGTTGTCATATTTGATTTTGCAAGGAAATAATCTTGGTGGTGTATTGCCAAATCTCATAGGCAACTTCTCTACCAATCTCACTGTGCTTGATATAGCCCATAATCAAATATCTGGAAGCTTGCCTCAAGAAATTGGAAACTTGGTCGGCTTAGGTTTACTTGCTATGAATAAAAATTCCCTTGAGGGAACAATTCCAGATTCAATTGGGAATCTTAAAAATCTAGTAAGATTATCCTTGGATGATAACAATCTCTCAGGTAATATTCCTGTTGCCATTGGCAATCTTACTATGCTGTCAGAAGTTTATATGGACTCAAATAATCTTGAGGGAAGCATTCCATTTACCTTAAGATATTGCACAAATATGCAGACTTTCGCTGCCGGGAACAACAATTTAAGTGGTAGCATACCAACTCAAACCTTTGAATACCAACAAGGTTTAGTAAATCTTGATTTAGCCAGCAACTCCATTACTGGTCCAATCCCTCCAGAGTTTGGTAACCTGAAGCATCTTTCTAAATTGTATCTATTTTCAAACAAGTTGTCTGGTGTCATTCCCATTGAACTTGGTGCTTGTTCTGCATTGATAGAGCTTTATCTAGATGTAAACTTCTTCCATGGAAATATACCTTCCTTCTTGGGTTCTCTAAGATCACTTGAATTCTTAGGACTTTCCAACAACAGCTTCTCAGGCACAATCCCACATGAACTTGAAAACTTGACACAATTGAATGCATTGGACCTTTCCAATAACCAGCTCTATGGCAAGGTTCCATTAGGAGGAATCTTTAGTAACATCACAGCAATATCACTCATTGGAAACAAGGATCTCTGTGGTGGGATAACTCAACTGAATTTCCCTCCATGTCCAAAGTTGCCCTCAAATAAACACAAGAGCTCTCTTAGAAAGAAAATTATTGTCATCAGTGTTATTGGAGGGATTTTGATCTCGTTCATTATTTTTGTTAGCATCTATTGTTTCATGAGGAAGCCCAAGAAGTTACCTTTTTTGCCATCATTGGAACATAAGTACTTGAGGGTTTCTTATGGAGAGCTACATCAAGCAACAAATGGATTTTCTTCATCCAATTTAGTTGGCACAGGAAGTTTTGGTTCTGTGTATAGAGGAACCCTTGTTCATTTTGAGAGACCTGTTGCTGTGAAAGTGTTGAACCTTCAAACACGCGGGGCATCAAAGAGTTTCATGGCCGAATGCAAAGCTCTAGGAAAAATCAAGCACAGAAACCTTATCAACATATTGACTTGTTGTTCAAGTGTTGATTACAAAGGGGATGATTTCAAGGCCATAGTGTTTGAGTTCATGCCTAATGGGAGTCTAGAAACCTTGTTACACCACACTATTGAAGATAGCGAGTCAACAAGTCCAAGTCTCAACCTGATGCAAAGAGTAAATATTGCTCTTGATGTAGCTTTTGCATTGGATTATCTTCACAATGATTTAGAGGAAGCTGTAGTTCATTGTGATATTAAGCCAAGCAATGTTTTACTTGATGATGACATGGTTGCCCACTTGGGAGACTTTGGATTAGCTAGGCTTGTTCATGGTGTCGCAAGCCACTCTAGCAGTGATAAAGGAAGTTCCTCAGTAATCAAGGGAACCATCGGATATGTTCCACCAGGTAAAATTAAAGATTTAATTTTTCTTTTTAATCTCTCTTGGTAATATGTTGCTACTATTTTTAACGAATTCATGAATTGTTAGATTCATGATAATAACATATTTATATTAATTTACTTATAAGTTATAACTAATCCTAAGCACATTAAGAGTTAGATGTTACCCTATTATAACAATGAAATGCTTGAAATATTTATTGAACTGAAAATCCTTTTCTTGATATCTTTGTTGGAATCAAACAGAGTATGGAGCAGGTAGGTCAATATCAGCAAAAGGAGACATCTATAACTATGGAATTCTTCTTCTGGAGATAGTAACCGGAAAGAGACCAACGGATGGCATATTTGGTGAAGATCTAAGCCTACACAAGTTCTGTAAAATGGCAATTCTAGAAGGAATTTCTGAGATTGTTGATTCAAGATTGCTCATTCCAATTGATGAACAAGAGGAAAGAAGGGTTACACAACAGCAAAATATCAAGGAGTGTTTGGAGTCGTTTGCTAGGATTGGAGTTGCATGTTCCGAAGAATTTCCCTCTCAACGGATGAACATTAAAGATGTCATAATGGAGCTTCATGCAATTAAACACAAACTGCTTCCATAGAAGGAAGATAGGCGTCATGTTTATGAAAATAAATTACCTACTTAAGATATTTCGGTTGTTGCATTATTACTCTATTTTATTTGAATTACTTTGTGTTGTAGTTTACATCGAGTAAATTTCTTCTGTTCTATACCATTACAAGGACTAGGGAATAAATTTTGGTTACAAATCTTCTCCCTTTTTTCAAGGGGAAAAAACTGTAATAAGGTATTTTTCAAATTTCACTATGCAATAGTATTAAATTAAGGTAAATTCAGGTGCAATTAACTCACAATTGAAAATTAGGGGTAAAAGCGGATCAGATCGGATCATATATAGCTAAAATTTCGATTCAATCCGCACTAAAATCGAATCCAATATCCGCACTTTTTAAGTTTGGACCCGATATTCAGATCGAATAGCGGATATATCCGTAAAAGACAAAAATATTTTTAAAAAGTTATATTTATTAAAAAATATTAATAAAATTTGTTTTTTTTTCTATTCTTTTAAATATATTTACTCTTAAAATAATATTAAACATATTTTTCTTAAATAATAAATTAAAATAATACAACAAATATAATAATTATTAGTTGAAATAAAACATAAAAAGAACAAAAATGCTATATGTATACTAAAATCAGCCATCAATGTATTTGTGTATAAATACATGTGTGATTTAATTTATTTTCAATATATATTTGTATTCTAACTTGTATTTTATACTGGTGGCTGATTTTAGTGTACACGTAGAATTACTCTAAAAAGAATATTTACAGAAGAATAGCAATTCCCAGGAAAACCTCCCTATGAGCACCGAAAACCAACCTTTTGAAATCGACAAGAGATCGCCGGAAGAAGAAGACCTCATCACCAGGAGCACAAAAAAGTAAAAATGGATGGGGCTAATCAGTATGACGTCCCCATGGAAGGTATCGAAGAAAAGTCTACAGAAACAGAGATGGAGTCAGATGAAACCCCTACAACCGATCAGCATATTAAGAACACCATCGTCCCAGAAATTGATCAACAGCCGATCAAATCATATCGTGATATGGTAGTCAACAATGGATTTGAAAAACTAAATCCTGATGAAATTGTTGAACTTGTGGCAGAGGACTATATCGCTGAATCCGACCCCATGGATATGAATATGGAGAATCAGACTCCCTTCAATCCAAAGCCTAATATTGAGGTGTCTTTAGAAGAATATGAAGAATGGTATCGACCATGGAAGTTCTCTTTGATTGTCAAGCCTCTTGGAAAACTGGTTAATCTCCAGGCTATAGACCGATGGGTGCAGCGAAGGTGGGCTAAGAAAGGCTCTATCCGGGTCATGGATCTAGTGGGAAACTTCTTTCTTGTGAGCTTCGGAAGTCAAGAAGACTATGTACATGCCTTGTTTGAAGGACCATGGATGATAGCGGACCACTACCTTCTTGTGCAAAGATGGAGACCCCTCTTTATGCCAATGGAGACACAAGTACAGAAAATTGCTGTGTGGGTACGAATTCCTAATTTACCAGCAGAGTTGTACAACAAATATTTCCTCTTGAAGGTTGGAAAATCTTTGGGTACAATGCTTAAAGTTGACGAATTAACCTCCATCCACTCTAGAGGAAAATTTGCTCGTATTTGCATTGAGATTGATCTAAGGAACAAGTTAGTTCCCTCTTTCTCAGCTTTAGGAAAAGAATTCCACATCGAATACGAGGGCCTTCATCAAATCTGTTTCAAGTGCGGGAGATACGGTCACAAGCTTGATCAATGTCAGGAATCCCCAAGTGACAGCCCCACGGTGGCAGCGGCGGCGGTTAGTGGAGATGGAGGATTAGCGGCAAATGCTGAAAAGGAAAAGGAGAAAAATCAGGAAACCAGTAATGGGAAGAATCAACAAAATAGGAAAGAGCAATTAGTCACACCGAATCAGAATTCGGACATTGAAATCCCAAAGAACATTTTCAAAAAAGGAGAAGAATCTGCTTTAAATAATGAGACCGTTGCGGCTGGAGAGGAAAATCAAGCAGAAAATTTGTTTGGTCCATGGATTTTAGTTAAGAGAAGTCAAAGAAGGAATAAGCCGAAAATGGGGGATACTCCTAAAGAAAAAAGGAAGGTGGAAGTGCATCCAGATTTCAGATTTTGGCAGAGGAATATCAAGGAAGAGAGGGTCAGCAGGCCCACAATGGAGGAAAAATTAGCCAACCAAATATGGAAAAGGAAAGAAATTACACGCAGGTCCATATCAAACAGAATAATCAACCAAATAATGCAAGATCTGCACAGAAACAGAAACAAGCCATCACCATCATTAAGGAGAAGGGTGCTGACATAAGCAAGAAAATACAAAATTAACCAAATCAGAATCATCAAACAAAGGAGAAATAGAAGGTTGAACCAGGTTTGAAACCAAATAAGTTAGAATCTCAAAATGAGCATAAAAATTTTTCAAAAGAGAAGGAAGTCAAACATCAAGATTACTGGAGACATTTTTCAGATTAAGCAAAGAAATTGCTAAAAGCAAACAGGAGTCCCACCTGAACATCACTGACCTCTCTGACCCCCACACCACTGCCCTTGTATCAAAATTCATGGGCGGAGGAGCCTATGGACAACAGAGTGCTGGTGAACTACAGGAGCCACCAGACCCGGGAGAACTAAACCTGGATGAAAGCACGATGGAAGTCCAATCCCAAGAAGGAGTTGATTCAACTCTCGAGAGAAAGAAGGAGCTTGTTTCTCCTTACCACAGGACTATGGAGGCTTAAATTCCTGGTTTCTTCAGGAGGATTTTTCTTATCCCTATCCCTTTGTTATCATGAATATTATTTCTTGGAATTGCAGAGGAACTGCCTCTAAGGGGTTCTCTTTTATCATTAAAGACCTTGTTTATAGATATCATGCTAACTTAATTTTTCTACTGGAAACTCATATTTCAGGACATAAAGCGGAAGCTACTATCAAGAATCTAGGGTTCGATTCCTGGTGCATTAGTGATGCTGATGGTTTTGCGGGAGGCATTTGGTGCCTTTGGAACAAGTCTCTTTGGAATATCGAACCTGAGATCATTGAGAAACAGTTTGTGCACTTGAAAGTTAGATATAAACAAGAGAAACCATGGTGGCTTACTGCTATTTATGGTAGCCCTCATGTAAAAAATAGAAGCAGCCTTTGGAATAAATTAGAAGAGTTAGCTATGGGGATTAATGGTCCTTGGTGTCTTGGAGGAGATTTTAACTCGGTTGCCACTTTGGATGATACCGGGGGAAACTCTAACCTCTCACAAGATACCAACAGATTCATTAGTTGCATGAGAAATTGCAATTTAAATTCTTTAGACTTCTCTGGCCCACCGTACACTTGGCAGAGAGGAAAGGTCAAGAGAAGACTGGACAGATTCATTTGTAACATTAATTTTTGTAGTTTGTTTCCGACAGAAGGGGTTAGACACCTTCCAAAGCTCAAGTCTGACCACTTACCACTTCTCCTCGATTTCAACATCTCCACTGTCCAAGGAGGGGAGAGACCGTTCCGCTTGCTGGCACCTTGGTTAATTCATGAAGATTACAACAATCTGGTGGCGCAAAGTTAGGACAAACAAGGAAACCTTTTGGAAAATATTTCAATTTTTGTGAGAAATACCAAATATTGGAACATTCACACTTTTGGACATATTTTTCAAAAGAAGCATAAGCTTTTCACAAGGCTGGATGGTATTAATCGCAGCCTCTCTTTCAATACGAATCCTTTCTTAGAAAAGCTACAGAAGGATCTTTGGAAGGAGTATGAGATTATTACTATTCAGGAGGAAAGCTATTGGCAACAAATGTCTAGATGTAATGTGATAAATCTTGGCGATAAGAATTCTAAGTATTTCTATCAGAAAGCTAACGAAAGAAGACAGAGAAACAAAATCCTTACTCTAAAGAATGATGAGGGAAGTTGGATTGAAGATGTGGATACTCTTAAGACTATGGGAGCCTCTTTTTTCAAATCTTTATATTCACCTGATCAATATAATCCTGATTTGCCTATGTTTCCTATTGCAGGTCGATTCCCTACTATCTCAGAGGAAGGAAAGCAACAACTCGTAAGAGAAGTCACAATAGAGGAAATAAAGCTGACAGTCTTTAGTATGGGAAGTTGGAAAGCTCCAGGAAGCAATGGGCTACCTGCCAAGTTTTTTCAACATTCTTGAAAGATTATGGCTGAGTCCCTTACTGAGTGGATAAAGTTGATTTTTAGAGAGCCAGAGAATATAGCTCACGTCAACTGAACTCTTATCTCTATTATTCCTAAGACCCATTCCCCTGAAAATTTTACTCATTTTAGGCCTATTAGTCTTTGTAATGTGTGTTATAAAATTGTTACTAAAATTGTTGCTGATAGATTGAAACCTCACTTGAACAGTTTGATTGCTAATACACAAGCTAGCTTTGTCCCAGGCAGAGTTAGTGCGGATAATATTTTAGTTGCGCAGGAAGTTGTTCATGCTATGAGGACCAGGAATGGAGGCACAAGACTTATGGCCATAAAGATAGATTTGGAGAAAGCGTATGATAGACTAAACTGGCTATTTATTATTGACACGCTTAGGGATATTGGAATACCGGAGGAAATCGTCACGCTCATTAATCTCTGTATTTCGTCTCCTAGCATGAGCCTTCTTTGGAATGGGTCTCCTTCTGAGGCCTTCACACCATCCAGAGGAATAAGACAGGGAGATCCCCTATCACCCTATCTCTTTATACTTTGTGTTGAAAGACTATCACATCTTATCCTTTCTTTTATTGAAAATAAAAAATGGAAACCTATAAAGCTGTCTAGGAATGGCCCTAATCTTTCTCATCTTTGCTTTGTAGACGACATAGTACTTTTTGCGCAAGCTAACCGGGACCAAGTTGGTGTTGTCAAGGAAGCGCTAAAAATCTTCTGTGAATCTTCAGGACAAAAAATCAGCCTCAATAAGTCGTGCGTTTTCTTTTCCAAAAATGTGAACCACAATATCAGAGAAGAGCTTAGCCAAGAACTAGGGATTCCCCTCACTAGCAATTTGGGAAAATACTTAGGTGTTCCGCTGATCCACGAGAAGTGTAGTAAACAGCATTTTCAACATATCATTGACAAGATGCAAGCCAAACTCTCTAGTTGGAACATGAAGACCTTATCCATGGCAGGAAGAGCAACGCTTGTTCAATCCGTTTTATCTTCTATTCCAAGTTATGTTATGCAAACTATGAAGGTTCCGATCGAAGTCTGCAACAAGATTGATAAAATTTGTCGGGACTTTCTTTGGGGTTCAAGTGATCAAGATAGGAAAATTCACCCTCTAAGCTGGGACACCGTGTGTAAACCGAAAGATCAAGGCGGGTTAGGCATTCGCAAAGCTCAAGAAACAAATAACATTTTTCTCATGAAACTCGCTTGGGGACTCATGACGAAATCTGATAGCTTGTGGGTTAAAGTTTTCAAAGCCAAGTACGGCTGTGGTGAGAACTTGATTCCCAAAGTCCATCGAAAAGCCAACTGCTCAAACGCTTGGAAAGGAATCGTGAAAGTCTGGAACCAATTTCAAAGGAATTTGATCTGGAGAATTGGGGATGGACAATCTATTGCAGTTTGGACTGATCATTGGGTTCCAGAAATTACCAGCCTAAAAGATGTATCTTTATGCCCTATCGCTGCAGATAGAATGGTTGAGAAGCTCTCAAGTTTTACTAATGGGGATGGGGAGTGGAATTGGGAGATGATAAACAGCTATTTCCCTGAAGATATTTCTAAGATTATTCGCACGCTAAAAGCTCCTCACTACTCTCTTGGTGCGGACTGTATTAGCCGGTTACCCTCTACTAATGGAGAATTTTCTATTAAATCAGCATATTCTACTTATTACAGTGGAGATGGAAAATCAGACACAAATTTTAATTTGTGTTGGAAAATTAAAGTTCCTCAAAGATTAAGAGCTTTCACTTGGCTAATCTACCATAATGCTCTTCTTACAAATTCTAAGAGAAGGACAAGAAGTCTTACCATGGTTGGAAGTTGCCCCAGATGTCCGGATCATGAAGAGACTCTGCTCCATGTGCTGCGCGACTGTCCCTATTCCCGCAGTGTCTGGACTAGCAGGTCAACCAGTGCTCTTCCCCGAGGTTTCTTTAATCAACCTTTGCAAGATTGGCTAAAGACAAATCTCTTCAAGATCACTCGAAAAATTAGTGGGACTCCTTGGCCCACCCTCTTTGTTACTGTCTGCAACAATATTTGGAAAGCCCAGAATGATTTAGTTTTCAATTCAGAAATTTCTACCAGCCTTCATGTGCATAATCTTTCTAGTTATTTGGCAGAGCAATACAACAATATGATAAACCTCACTGAGAGCAGAAAAAAAATTCTCAACCCTGCTAAGGCTTACCTTGTCGGTTGGGAACCTCCAGTGGATGGATGCATAAAGCTAAATGTTGACGGCTCAGTCATCCAACCAGCTGGTTCTGGAACTTGCGGCGGCCTCCTTCGTAATGGAGATGGTAACCTCGTGGCGGGCTTCATGATGAAAATTGGAAGAATCACCATAACATTTGCAGAAATTTGGGCCATCTACACCGGAATGAAGCTAGCAGTGGAGCTGGGAATCAACAGATTACAGATAGAGACTGATTCTTCCTGTGTGTTGAAATTAATTGATGGGTCATCTAGTAGCCACTATCATACGCTTTCTCTGATTAGGGCCATTGAGGATCTCCGCAGCAAAATGACTTATGTGTCGTTTAAGCACGTATTTCGCGAAGCTAATTTCTGTGCTGATGCACTGGCAAAGCAAGCTCAGTCAATATCGACCGGCCTCCTTTGTTTTGCAACTCCACCCCCTTTCCTGATGCTTCTCCTTACTGATGACAAAGGTAGAAGGAAGAGTGTGAGAGTGGTGCCAACGTAGTTGGCTTTTGTTTTGGGCCTTTGGCCCTCCTTTTTAATAAAAAAAAAAAGAATATTTATTTATCTATTTCTTTATTTTTGTAGATATGCGGATCGAATATACGAATACTTACACAAAATCTGCGATCTGATCCTATTAGTGTCCGGATCTGATCCGATAGTTTTGCAGATCGGATCCATTTCCGCAATTTTCGGATCGAATTCGAATAAATACCACAGATATGCGGATCAGATCCGATCCATAAACACCCTTATTGAGAATCATTAAATAATATGACAAGTTTAATTAAATTATCATTTATTAAAACTTTACAAAAATTTAATTACACC
>NC_029791.2:10197821-10198662 GCF_000816755.2 Arachis ipaensis | reverse complement strand
CCATTCACAAGCACAAACATTTCAAAAATTGCACCATTCAGCTCATCATTCCCTCTGATGTGCCATCATTTTTTCCCTCCTTTATAGTTAGTTTCCACATCACATTTGATATTGGCCAATCTAAAACGATGGAATACTGTCAATGTCGGCCATAATCAATGATATAGGGTATATTAATTAGTATTTCTCACAATTATTTCTAAGCACCAATTACGGGCTAACTTGGAATGGGTGAAAGTGAAATAGAAAGTTGTTTATATGGAGAACTGCTATTGTCAATAGTAAGACTGTTAAAGTGTTAATCAATTTTTGTAATGCTCTTTGTTTTCAACAAATTAAATGCGTATCATATCAATGTCCTTTCTATATACGAGGAGACGGATCTAGAATAATTTAGGGAGGGCCAATATTATACATGGCATAAAATAAATAAATTATATAATCTAAAATGTTTTATATCAATATATTGATACATAATATATTTTAGAGAAAAAGATAAATTGATCTTTGATTTTTTAGTTCATAGATATTTAAGTTCTTGAAGACTTAAAAATATATTTAAGTTTTTAACCTGTTTAAAATTTAGACACATCAATATCTAAATTTTATTTGTCATATTTAAAAAAATATTGTTCAATCAGGCCAGTACAACAAGAGTCACGTTTGATTTTTTCGTTAGGTCTGATAAATCTAACTAAGGATCGATATGTTAAGATTTTAAAAAAATAAAAAACTTAAATATTTGCAGATCAAAAGGCCAAAAATCTATTTGTCATTTTCTCTATATTTTAAAATACTAAAGTTATGTGAATAATTTATTAATAAATTTTTGTATGATGAG
>NC_029791.2:10184623-10197800 GCF_000816755.2 Arachis ipaensis | reverse complement strand
GATATATCGTAAAAAATATGTTAAAAATTTTTATGTCTTCATTAATCCTTTGTATAACTTAGAGATTATGCATAAATTATTCAATTTAACATTATTAGAAACATTAAATTCATAATGTTTGAGGTTCACACGTTTTGGATATTGTTGGAGAATTTTATCTAATTGAAAAGTTATTGCATAATTTTTTTTCTATTTTTTTTTAATATGTCACTTAGCCTTTTGGTTATTAGAAATAGATAATATTTGNCTCTTCTTAGTTCTTACTACTAAATTTGGGGAACATATTCAAAGGATCAACTCGTCTTCAAAGTATTAATATTATTGTTAACGTTTTTTGTTTTATTTATATTTTAAATATTCCAAGAATGATTTAAGGATATCCTCACCTTTAATCTCATAAAAAATACATATATCTTCTTCTTGAATCTAAGTTCATTTTTTTCCCGGTTTAATAAAAAAATGTAATCTTACATATGATCATAAGAACGTAACAAGTTTTAAGTGAAAGAAATATAACAGTTAGAAAGAAACGACCCTAGTACTACATTTTCCTCCACCACGGTCCTCTTGAATATACTAACACAAATGCTCATATTGTCACCGTCACACTACAACGAAATAATGATGGTGTCTCTCATCATGTTTCTCCTATCTGTCGCTTCACAAACCTTGACTGTGAATGCGGCCTTGAGTTCAGAGACCGATAAAATTGCTTTGCTTGCTTTGAAGGACAAGCTTACCAATGGCGATCCGCATGCTTTGCCATCATGGAATGAGTCTCTCCATTTCTGCGCATGGGAGGGTATTACATGCAGTCGTCGCCACATGAGAGTCTCAGCCTTACAACTTCAAAATCAAGACTGGGGTGGTACTCTTGCGCCATCCTTGGGAAATCTGACGTTCCTAAGGCTGATCAATCTTACCAACATCAACTTGCATGGTGAGATTCCAAGAGAAGTTGGTTATTTAAAGAGGCTGCAGATTCTTGACTTGGGGCACAATAATCTTCATGGTCATATTCCTATGCAGATGATAAATTGTTCAAGCCTTCAAGTATTTCTATTGCGGTTCAATAATCTAACTGGCAAAATTCCTTCATGGTTTGGTTCTATGATGCAACTCACTCAGCTGGCGCTTGCAGTCAACAATTTTGTTGGTAGTATACCACCTTCATTGGGAAATCTCTCATCTCTTGAGAAGTTGTCACTTTCATACAATCAATTGGAAGGAAGCATAACTCCAACTTTGGGTAGGTTGTCAACTTTGAAATTTTTGGGTTTGGGTGTAAATAATTTTTCTGGTCAAGTCCCTCCTTCACTTTACAACCTTTCAAATATTCAACTTCTTGAATTTGTGGACAACCAGTTAGTGGGTACTCTTCTCTCAAATTTACCTATGGCTTTTCCCAATCTTGAGCTACTTATTTGTGGAGGGAACCGATTCACCGGTACTTTTCCATCTTCAATATCCAACCTTTCTGAACTGCAACAATTTGATATCTCAGAAAATGATTTTCATGGACCGATTTCTCCTACCATAGGAAGTTTACGCAAACTCCAGATATTTAATGTTGGACAGAATAGATTCGGGAATGGAAGAGCTCATGATTTGGATTTCCTTTTCTCATTGGCTAATTGTACTCAATTGCAGAGACTAGCCTTTTATGACAATAATTTAGGTGGAGTATTGCCAGATATCATAGGTAACTTATCAACCAATCTCGTTTTGCTTGATATGGGGTTGAATCAAATATCAGGAAGGATATCAGAAGAAATTGGAAAACTAATCAACCTAAGAACACTTGGTATGGATGAAAATTCCTTTGAGGGAACAATTCCAGATTCAATGGGAAAGCTAAAAAATCTGGGAGCGTTGTGGTTGCGTGGAAATAAGTTCTATGGCAACATCCCTCTTGTCATTGGTAACCTTACTATGTTGTCTCAAGTTTATCTCGACTCAAATAAATTTGAAGGATTCATTCCTTTTACACTTGGAAACTGCACCAAGATGGAGAAATTTTACGCTCATGAAAATAACTTAAGAGGTGATATACCCAATCAAACATTCGGCTATCAACAAGGTTTAGTAGAGCTGTCCCTATACTCCAACTCGTTTACTGGCCACATTCCTTCTGAGCTTGGTAACTTGATCCATCTTTCCCTCTTGTATTTGCAAGAAAACATGTTGATTGGTGAGATTCCCATGGAACTTAGTGCTTGCTCTGCTTTAACAGTGCTCGTACTAGAAAGAAACTCGTTCCATGGAAGTGTACCTTCATTCTTGGGATCTCTACTATCCCTTGAAGTCTTGGACCTTTCTAGTAACAATTTTTCAAGCACAATCCCGCATGAACTTGTGAATCTCACGTTGCTGAAGACTTTGAACTTATCTTTCAACCATCTCTATGGTGAAGTCCCGGTAGGAGGAGTATTTTATAATGTCACAGCAATATCACTCGTTGGAAATAAAAATCTTTGCGGTGGGATACCTCAATTGAATCTTTCTGCATGCCCTATGTTGCCCTCACAGAAGAAACACAAGAGATCACTTAAAAAGAGAGTCATCCTCTTCATTGCATTTGGAGGAATTCTAATCTCTTGTGTGGCTTTTATAAGTATATATCTTGTCAAGAAAAAGGCAAAAAAGTTAGCCACTACTTCTCTAGCTTTGCAATATGGTTATGTGAAGGTTTCCTATGGAGAGTTACATCAAGCAACCAATGGATTTTCTTCATCCAATTTAGTTGGCACAGGAAGATTTGGGACTGTGTATAGAGGAATCCTCGTCCATTTTGAGAGACCTGTTGCTGTAAAAGTGTTGAAGCTCCAAACACATGGGGCATCGAAGAGTTTCATGGCCGAATGCAAAGCTTTAGGAAAAATCAAGCACAGAAACCTTGTCAACATATTGACTTGTTGTTCAAGTGTTGATTACAAAGGGGATGATTTCAAGGCCATAGTGTTTGAGTTCATGTCTAATGGGAGTTTAGAAAGCTTGTTGCACAACACCATTGAAGATAGTGAGTCCACAAATCTGAGTCTCAACCTGATGCAAAGAGTAAATATTGCTCTTGATGTAGCTTTTGCATTGGATTATCTTCACAATGATTTAGAAGAAGCTGTAGTTCATTGTGATATTAAGCCAAGCAATGTTGTTCTTGATGATGAAGTTGTTGCTCACTTGGCAGACTTTGGATTAGCTAGGCTCGTTCATGGTGTTGCAGGCCGTTCTAGCAGTGATAATCAAGCTACTTCCTCTGCAATTAAGGGAACCATTGGATATATTCCACCAGGTAAGTTTCTTTTGATATATCTTACAATATCTTTTAAAAATGTACATTTTGGTTATTTTTCTTCATTTGCATATTGTAGCATCAAGACAATTTGTCATGTTAAACTCATGTTTTGCTTTTGTCCTAGTATTTTCATCTATATAATTACCCCAAATTAGTTATAGCTTAGAGTTCCCTACGTCCTAAGCAATTTAATTATCAAGTATTTATGGCAAACAACCCTTTTATATATTTAATTTATTGAACTGAAAATAATTAGTTTATGATCATGATATCATTGCTTTATTTTTGTTGTCTTTTTTTTTTTTTTCAATTTTTTGTTTGAATCAAACAGAGTATGGAGCAGGATCTCCAGTATCACCAGAAGGAGATATGTATAGTTATGGAATTCTTCTTTTGGAGATGATCACTGGAAAGAAGCCAACTGATAGCATGTTTGGTGAAGGTCTAAGCCTACCCAATTTCTGTAACATGGTAACTCTAGATGGAATCGCTGAGATTGTTGATTCAAGATTGCTCATTCCAATTGATCAACAAGAAAGAAGAAGGGTTACACAGCAGCAAAATATGGAAGACATCATTCAAGAGTGTCTTGTGTCCTTTGCTAGTATTGGAGTTGCATGTTCTCAAGAGTTTCCAAATCAGCGAATGAGCATAAAAGATGTCATAACTGAATTGCATGCAATCAAACAAAAGCTATCATGCTAATAACTGCCGTTGTCAATTATGATGACAACTCGCTGCACTATACATTTCAATTTCTGTGATTTTATGTTCTCTATTAGTGTGATTTTTAATGTGCTTTAATTGTTCCTGCTAGTATATGTGTTATGTAAAATTTAAGTTTATGCGCACTGTCCTCTGTATTAGTGTGTCGTTTGCATCAGTTCAAGGCTTTATATATCTTCAATTAATATCTATTTATTTCTATCCATTTATTATCTATTTATAATTTATAATATATAAAAGAAAAAACCAACATAGTATTATATTAAAACCTTGACACATGCATAATGCTCCATAGTCCATACCATTATCATATCATCGTAACCTTATTATTGGCAATCTCTCGTTCACTCATGGTCACTCACTACTTGTTAATTATTGCACCTTTTTAACATTGTTAATTCAATTGTTATACCTCTATTACATTGTTAATTCAATTATACCTCTATCTGTTGTATTTTACATTGGTTTCGTTAAATTATAGTTATTAATATAATAAAATACTCTTTGCAAAATAATAATTATTATAATCAAATAATGAATTGATAAATAAAATAACAAAAATTACATACTCACTGAAACATCAATTTAAAATTAATTTCTAAACGAAATAGCACATTTTAAAATATTGAACTTTCATTATTATATAAATACAAAAAAATTTTAGGAGTCAACATTGTAGCAAGATTCATAACTGATATTAGTTGAGGCATTTGCTGAAGTAACATATGAGGCATGGTTTTTATCTTCTAATTTACATCTCAAAAAAATATATCTAAAATAACTAATTTTAAAACATGTATAACTATACTGAAAAGAATATTCAAAAGTTATTTACGCATTTTATTTTTAATGAGTCGGCTGAAATTGATTATTATAGTGTTAGTTTTTTAACATGATTACTCTACAAAATATGAGCAACAAACAAATATAAAAAATTAGAGAAATATTAGAGTGAATTATCAACTCGCTTTCTATCCATTTCTCAGAATGACAACGCGACCCTTCAAAATAAAAACGATCCACTTTGGTCAATGTCTTCTACTTCCATGACACAACGTGATCTTTAGGGCTGCGTTTGTTTCTAAGAACAGGACAGGACAAGACATTAAGAACATGATAGGATAAGACATTGATGGACAGAGACACAAAATTTTGTGTTCTTATATTCTGTTTGGTGATAAACTAGAACAAATTATAAAAATTCAATTTATTTTCATTTTTTTCATTCAAAAAATTTGAGATGAAAAATATAACAATAAAAAATATAATTATAAAAAATTAATAAGAATAATGAAAGAAAAAATAAAAAATAAGTTGTGTCCCTTGTTAGTGTCTCCGTGTCCTTCCTGTCAGGATGGATACAAAATACACTAATTCAGTGTCTCTTGTCTCTGTCCATATCTCCTCTACCAAACACGATTTGTCCCTATCTCAGTGTCCTGTCTCTGTAAACAAACACACCCTTTCTCCGTCAACTTTAAACGAAAAATACTGACGTGTCAGATTTAGAAATAAACATAAATTAATACATAAATAATAATAAAAAAATCATAGGTAGAACCACTTTGGCGCAGGTCCTAAAGTTCACAAGACCACATGCATGCTCAGCATGGCCCTGAGGGAAGTAAAATAGACTTTTGTGTTCTCCTCTGGGCTGTGGGATCTGCAACATGCCACCTACACAGGCATGCCATAGCTGAGGGTCCAGACACTTCTCCAATCTCCACTGCTTCTCTTGTTTTTTCCTTTGACTCCATAAACGTTATCATCCTCAGATTAGCTTTTTCACTGCATCAAATTCTCACACTTTCTCTGGATCAGATATGTAGATACTTACATAAAATTCGTAATTTGATTTTATTAGTGTATGAATCGGATCGGATTTATATCCGTAATTTTTTAATCAAATTCGAATAAATACCGCGAATATGCAAATTAGATTCGATTCTTAAACACTTCTAAACGTGCTGATATGGATTAACAACTATCACACTAAATTTTTTAACAGTAATTGTTTTTTGGGTTTTCTATGGTATTTTCTAATTCGTCATGTCAAAGACTAATTTATTACGGCTCTGAGAGCTCCATTTAAGAGTCTGCTACTAGTCAATGAATTGCTACATGCACAAGATAGAATTCGAACTCCTAACACCTACTTAAGCGAACGAATGAGTTGATCATTCAACCAACCTAAGTTAGTTTTTAACCGTAATTATTTGATGCAGCAATTGAAACTTTTTTAGTTTAATCTTTTTCTTATGAAGCATTTAAAGCCTAATCTTAATTTCACTCAAACGTTTTAGATGCTTCCTAGAAATTGAGTTAAAATTTTTCAATTATTGCATTAGATAATCGTAATGATTATGTAATAAAACATGATAAAACATAATAAAATACTAACATGAATCATAAATATCAAATTGAATAGAAAAAGTATATGGAATCATTTTTAAATCAGTCAAGAATTGAACAACTTAATTAATTATAAATATAGTAATTAGTTTTATTTATTTATGATTTAAAATATTAGTTATTAAATATTTCACCACATTTAAATTAGGAGGAGATACATTCAGTATCATTGCAACGTGAATAATGAAAATTGATTCAATTAGTTTCCGTCTTTTCACCCTCATTCTCTCTCCAAATATCTAAAACATGATAAATCAGAAAATAAATTTAAAACTATCTAATTTACAAAAAAAAAAAAGCATCTCAATGTCTAGCATAAGCACCATTCACATAAAGATTTTGAATTTATCCAAAAGTATTTAGCTGGTTTTTTGCTAAAACTATTTAGTTCCCTAGCATTATTGGAATTGAATAAATTAAACTTTTAAAACCGAATTAAAGCATAAGTATAACTAAATACCAATTGCAGTATTAAATCAATTTTCTTTTTTCAATTATTGTTTTGGTGTCATTCATTAACAACTTCATAGTGGTGGGGAATCACGTTGACGTTGACGTTGATGAATTTGGCAGGAAATTTGGCAGGTCAAGCAAGTGAAGGGATACGAAGAATATTGAAGAAGTGCTCTACGCCAAATTCAATTATTGGGTTTCCATAATTCTCTTCATCAAGCTACTTTTTGTCTCGTGTCCCATTTTTTTTCCCCAATTTCTGTTTAATTGATTGATTTCCATATGAATTTGCATGGCAACAATCTTTGTTAGATTTTTCTTCCAACAATGGCGTGTGTGTGGGTTTAGGGGACAATAATTGTACCCTTTCCATAATTCGTTGCTGCCCTACCTACGCTGGCAAATGCAGATAATGTATAATACTCCCAACTTATTAATTTCTTGTCTTGAACTAATGGTTAATGTATAAGTTTAATACATGTTACTTCTTGTTAGTATTATTAAAAACAAAAAGAATTCTTTAACCAGACAAAATACTTGAACTAAATTTAATCAAATTGTTATATTGAGTTTCACGTTCACACCCTATCTACTGTGTACGCACTTTTTATTTATCCTCTTCTTTTTCTCTAATTCCTTCAACTTACACTCTTACTACTCATCTTTCTCTTTCGTTATCATTTTCGTCGTTCGACACTACTATTAACCCCTTCTCTTCCTCTTTCTTCTTTTTTCATTTGATTTCTTCTTTTTCCTCTTTTTCTTTCACCACTACTATTACCGCCACCACCACCACCTTCTTCTTAACAAAAATTTGTGTCTCAGCTTTATTCTTCTTCTTAACAAACTAAAAATGTCTCAATTAAAAAAATTTTGTATTAAAATTAAAAAATTTGTGTCACGATTAAAAAATTTTAGTATTATTTTCTGATAAATTCGCATAACTTAAACTCTTACTCTTCTTATTTTCCATCACCATCGTCATTTAAATATATTTTAGAACAAAAAAATACATCAATGTTATAAATAGTATAAAAATGACTAAACTTTTTTACATATGAATTCAATACTATCCAACTAGTTTAATGATAAAAAAAATACATCATTTAGTTAGAAATGACAATTAAAAAACTTCTGTCACAGTTAAAAAATTTTATTGTCAAAATTAAAAAATTTCGATGATATTTTTTTAATAAATTTTACACAATTCATAATTATCATTTCTCCTCCTCTTCTTTTTCTTATTTTACATTCTCATAATAAAAATTCTAAGGACTAACAATTTTAATAATTTTGGCCATCATTTAGCCATCACAAATATTAAATTGTCTTTAATAAATAAATTTTATTAATTTATGGATGCAAATTCTAAAAAATATAAGTACAAATTATATTAACTTATACGTGCAAACTTTTGATAAATATAGGTACAAATTACATATTTTGTGTGTACAAAACACATATAAATATGAATATAAATTGAGCAATGCTAGGGGGTTAGCAACTTTTGTGATTGGTAGCTATCAAATAGCCATCAATGATGATTTAATGGTGTGAGATTGGTGTGAAATTTCATCCAATGACTTACCTTTTTCTGATGGTTATATGCTGGCCAAAATTCAATAAAATTACTGACCCCCTAGACTTTTCCATATATATTATTGCTAGTCAAATACTAATTCAAAATGATAATATTTACTGGTATGTAGCATTGTTGTTCTCATAATTCTTATTTCACCCTTTTAATAATGTCGTGATTAAAATTTTAGTGTTAAAATTAAAAAATTTCTTATACCATAATTAAAAAATTTAGTACTATTTTTTGATAAATTTTACAAAATTCAAAACTCATTTTTTTTTATTATTACCATTTTTTTTTCTTATTTTACGATTTCACCTTTTTATAATTTTTTTTGGTTTTATCCTTTAACTCAAACTCTCATATTATTCATATACTAAAACAATTAAAATCAGTCAATGTATTTTCTCTTTCTTTTGGTCAATCAACGACTCAACGTGACTTTTGAGCTATCCACAGTCAAAAATAAAAATTCATAATTTCCATAAGTCCAACTATAAATTATCATAGTATTGTCTCAATAAATTATAATTTAAATAGTATAATTTTTTTATACTCATCTAAAAATTGTAGATTTAAATATCATTCCAGACCTTAGAAAAAAAAATTTTCCTATAGCGCCGATTTTCTATATATAGAAAAAAAAGGTTTAATTATTCTGTTGGTCCCTATAGTTTCGCAAAATTTTCAATTAGGTCTCTATACTTTTTTTCCTTTCAATTGGGTCCTTATAAATTATTTTTTTTTCAATTTAGTCCCTGTTAACGTTAAACGTCAAAAAACTGTTAGTGAATTGTAAAATTATTTGTATACCCTTAGGGACCCAATTGAAAAGAAAAAAAATATAAGGAACTAATTGAAAATTTGATGAAATTATAAATATTCAATGAAAGATATTCCTATAATCTCTTTTATTTTGTCACTATTATTCTTTTACTTATTTATTTGTACTAAAAATACATTCTCTCTTTTTTTTTTAATTTTAAAATACCTTAAGAACATTAAAAAAATGGATAAAATAAAACAGAAATAAGTATATATAAAATTCAATTTCTATCATTCAAGTATTCATTATAATCATGTAATATTTTACATTTGTGTGAATTCATGACAGAAAAAATTCATTAAAAAAAAAAGTTTCTCCTGAATCTAGAGAAGGACAATTATTACATTTCAAGCATCCATCCAAAAGCTTTATCTATTTCACGATCCTTCTTCATTGCCAGGGAAACATTCATTCAAGTGGGAGCAATCTTCTTCAGGGATTCCTGAAATACGTTACATATATAGTTAAAGGGTGACCCAAAATCAAGAGACTATCCATAAGTACTATTACTTTCATCCAAGAATATGTGTCTTTTTACCAAAACTTAAAAAGAAAATAAAAAATTGTATTTAACACAACTTTTTTCTCTTATCTCAACACATTTCTGTATGTCTTATTTCTATAGTCTATTTCTATACATTTATCAAACACAACCTAGAAAACACTTAGTTTTGGACGGAAACAAATTGAAAGATACCTTGACAACAATAACAGGTAAATTGCCAATCGGGTCTATATTGGTTATAGGTCCTTTCTCCTTAAAAAAGCACTTCCTTAGCACTTTCTCATACTTCTTTAGCTCAATATAAAAGACAGAGAATGCAGCTCCAAGACCATCTCTAGCTAAGTTTGGTGAATTGATTTATGAGAATAAAAGAGGAGAAAAACTTTGAATCGAATACAAGACTTTCAATTAGTTACAGCAAATCCATATATTATTCTATGATAGTAGCTTTGTTACACAGATATACAGCAGTACAAGCACATTTACAAAATGACTTGTTCTTATTGGCAATGATGATATCAATAATTATTCGTATTAGTCATAGTAGTAATAAAGTATTAAAGCAACAGTGGCAGTAACTACTTAAAACAAAATCAAATACATTCTATCTAATGCCTCTACATTCAGTAAAATATATGATATCTAGCAAATTCACAACTCACTGAAGAAATTTTCAAGTCACAAGATGAAATACCTGCGGTCTCTTAGATTCTTTGGCAGAATTGGCAACTACATCAAATCCAACATAAGTAAAGAACGACAACCTCAAAAGGGAGACCAGTTGGAAACATCAACCTCAAAAGCTTCAACAAGAACGACAACTACATAAAAAAAAAAAAAAACAGAATCCTAACAAACCAGCATCATCACACTAACAACAATCAACAATAAACAAAATTCATAATTAATAAAACTAATTCATATGTCAATTCATCACATATATTCATATATTTTTAGAATTGGACAACTGTAGTGAACAAATAAATTAAAGGAGTTGCCAATTTTAGAATAAACTAAAGGAGTTGCTAATTTTTAGAATTGGACAACTGTAATCAATTTTTTGTGTATTGATCTGCATTTGAGAATAGTAATAAAGCTTACCTATGGCAAACTCCAAAATTATCCATTGAATATCACAGTTTGTAATTCATTTCTCTCTAATAGTAAAACAAAATTGTTGCTGTGTGTGTGTTTGTGGTAAAGAATATATGGTTCATGATTGAAGGCATAAAGCGTACAACCTTAATATATGGTACAACCAGAAACTAACTCACCTGTTCTGGCAGATCAAGTGTACAGGCAGCAAAGCGAGGCGAGGCGCGGCAACATGAGGTGAGGCCCGCCGAGTTGCGGACAGGGCTTCGACGGATCAGTCAGTGCAGATCTTCAGAGACCGACAGAGGCTTTGGATGAAGATGACAGACCGACGGCTATGGATAAAGATGCCAAAGCCTATGGATGAAGACGACAGACCCCGAAGGAGAAGCACACTATACACGATTTTCAGAGAGAAAATTAGGGGCTGGCTAGAGTTTTGTTTTCCTTTGTGACAAAATGTCAAGGAGTTTTTGGGTATTTTGAAAAGATAGAGATATGTACGATTAGAATATCTAACTCAAATAGAAGAATATTCGTTTTTTAAACAGAATATTCTGTTATCTTAAACGTTATCCTCACGGCAGGGACTTAATTGAAAAAAAATTAACGTATAGAGACTCAATTAAAAAAAAAATAGTATAGGACCTAATTAAAAATTTTGCAAAATTATAGAGACTAATAGAGTAATTAAACCAAAAAAAACACTATCATAGCACCGATTACTTGTTAGTATTTCACCTTTATGCATATGGTGTTAAATGTAAAAGACTAAATCAATTAAAAAAAAATGAGATAAATAACTAGTTAAATCTGGTCCAAACGTAATGTTTACTCCAAGTTTATCACTTTTTATCACTTTTATGGAAATTCATACGAAGTTGAGAAATTAATTTTATTCGAAGGCAATATTTTTATTATTTATATTTTCATAATTGTTTTCTGCCCAAATAAATTATTACACGTTTATTTCGTTCCTATATACGGCCTTAATTTCCTTAGGCCTAAAACAATATCAACAACAATAAATTTATTATCTATTATATATCTCTAATTTTACAATTAAAATATGTTACATGTCACTTTTTCATTATAATTAGAATCAAATTTTTTTTTTCTAAAATTAAAGAATTTTTCTCTTCTCTTTACTAATTTTACAAACAAAATGTATTACATGTTATTCTCTCATTATAATTGAAATTAAATCTTTTCCCCTAAAATTAAATAATTCTTCTCTCCTCCTTACTAATTTTACAACCAAAATATGACACATCTCACTCCCTCATTGCAATTGAAATCAAACATTTTCTCCAAAATTAAAGAGTTCTCCCCTCCTCCCTCTTCTTTTCTCTATTTCTCTCATTCCTTGAACCACTCTATCTATTTTATACATCATTATCAATATCATACAGATACTTTGATCTTTTTAGACAGAGACTTTTGTCAACTTACGATTTTTGTTGTAAAAGTAATTTAATTTTATAAATTTTTTGTAACATGTATAATCTATGCTGTCAGAATAAAGTGAATTGTAATTTTAAAAAATTTATATTATCGTAATATTATTACGGGTAAAAGTATTGGTTTTATATACTAATTTCAACTTAAATTAATTAAATTAGAATTAGTTGTAACAATAGGAAAAATGTAATAATTAGCATTAATTAGTACAGTTTTTTTAAGGTGGGTGTGGCAGTAGACAACTTTTATTTATTTCATATTGTAAGGATATTTTAATAATTTTAAAATAAAAAAAAAAAAAGCTTACAAAAGGTATGGTGTAAGTCACAAAAGATGTGACAATACCCTCTCTCTTTAGGTTATAAGGTTAATAGCCAAATTCGTCTACAAAAGATTACTAATTTTTTAAATTAGTTTTCAAATAATTTTTTTAGTTATATTAGTCATTGAAAAATAAAACGTAAGCTAAATTAGTCCTTTCGTTAGTTAGATAATGACGTGTCACGTTAAGTGTCACGTGTCACCAGATGATTGGTTGACGTATCAGGTCAGTGACACTTAGTTAGCACGTCACGTGTCACTTGATATGTAAAAAAGATATTTATAATAAAAATAGTCCCTGAAAGTCCAAACGTAAGTCATTTTCATACTTAAAATCTTAAAAATTAATCAAATTAGTCCTTATATAATTTTTTTTATTTTTTCATAATATTAAATTTAAAATATTTTTTTATAGTACTAATTTTAATATTATTTTTAGATCTTAATAAACAAAATTATTTTGTCATTTTTGTATTTTAAAATTTTACATTTTTAAATTGTATG
>NC_029791.2:10180370-10184422 GCF_000816755.2 Arachis ipaensis | reverse complement strand
TTTAGGACATTTGTTAACTAATTCTTAAAAATATATGAATTTTGTTGAGAAGTATCTTAAAGAGTAAAGACTAGGGTAATTTAATGATCTAAAAAAAGTGAAGAGTAACAGTAAAATGTTAACGATATTGAATGCATAAATAAAATTTTGTGCCTTTTAGACTCAACATTTTTAGATTGATTTGTGTGATTTATAAGCTGAATTTGTCATTTGGTTGAAGCGAAAATAAGAGATTATTGAAAAAGAAGATTTATTAGTTGTTTACTTCAACTAAATATTCTTCACCTTCGTTTCTCCCTAACAACTTCAATTTCATGCATCTATAGATTTAATTTTGGCGGCTACTCACATGATGATGGGTGTTTTGTCTTCAGGCAAAGATAGTACTTTAAATCTATGTAATACTGCCGTGTGTAAGGATCACATCAATATTGTGGGACCCATTAAAAATAATGAATGTACTTAGAATAACATGATAATTAACTTAGTTCTAATAAACCAAGTAGATGAACCCAATGGTTCATTCCGAACTGAGTAAATCGAGTTTGTATTTTGATATCTTTTATTTAAATTAAAATTTTAAATAAAAGTAAAATAAAAAATAAAACCTTATTACCCATCGATAAAACTCAATCTTCCAGTGTAAGCTAGAGAAAATAGTTTCTTGTGTCTACATAGGGAGTGACCATTCATACCACCTTGCTGGTGTGGCAGTTCCAAGTACTTGTCCGAAGATGACGAAGACAAAGTACATTGTGGTTATTATATACAAGGTTGATATAGTAAAAAAAGTTCAAGTTTCCTAAAGAGTTGTGAGCAATTGTAGGTATCTGGAGATCGAAGAGTGATATCGTTTCAGCAGCTCTTGGTAAGTTTTTGCCCATAACTCTAATTTATTTCAAGCTCAAAATAAGAATAGATATAGGATATACATTGGTAGTGGAAAATACTAAATGCATTGTTTTATTTATACATTAAACCAAATATTTATTTTCGAAATTTGTGGTAGGGTATTTTTTAATAAATTTTATTATTTAACCCCTATCCGATTATGTGTGTGCCTTTGTTAATAATTTTCTAAAAGCTAGTCCTTTAAATAATCAGTAATAATTTTGTTAAAAAATATATCCAAAATAATCATATTTAAAGAATTATTTGTGAAAATAATATTTCTTAAACGACGAAATTTTTGAGGTAGTTGTCTTAATGAGTAATAGATGAAACTTAAATTTTATGTTGATGATATAAGAGAAACCAAGAGTTTTAGTTTAGTTTTAAGAGTCCCTCCCTATGTGGTTGTTTAAAAATTTCTATTTTCATGTTTGAAAACTGAATTACTATAAAAATATATTTATTGGATCCTTGTGTGTGTCATTGTAGTGTAGAATTTGACAATAATTTTTTAATGCTAATTTTATCACAGCAATAAGTTAAATTTGAAATAGGATTATGATTATGTTTTTGGTTATGATTTGATTTTACATTTAACAGTTTGGTTTGCATTAGGAGATGGATATCGAAGGAGAAGCAACTTACTTTGAAAGTGACGAGGGAGGCCAAAACATGAATGAGACACTGGAGAATGTGAGTTGCACATGTGCATGTTGTGGAAGCAGTAGATATTGTGGTGTTCTAACAATAGAGGACATAAGGAACCACTCATGGATGACAGCTGATGCAGCATATGAGTGCTATGTTAGTTATGCTAAAAGTGTTGGGTTTGGAGTCCGTAAGGGAGATGCTGCTCGTGGCAAAGATGGGAATTATACAAGGCGACGGTTCTTTTGCAACAAGGCAGGATACAGAGAGGAGAAATACTACAACAATTCGAATAGGAAGAGGGAGCACAAGGCAGAGACTCGAACTGGTTGTGAGGCAAAGCTGTCCATTTACCTTGATGAAAGTTCTTCAGTTTGGAGGGTTAGGAAACTAGTCGAGGAGCATAATCATGAGTTAATACCACAATGCCTTGTCCACCTAATTCCAAATCATCGTCGTTTGACCGATGCAAACAAAGCTCAGACTGACACAATGATCATGCATGGACTCCCTACTTCTCAAATTATGGGATATCTAGTTGGACAAGCAGGTGGGTATCATAGAGTTGGCTTTTCAAAGAAAGATTTGGATAATTATATAGAAAGAAGTAGACGGGCAAGGATTATTGGTGGCGATTCAAATGCTACCATAGGATACTTGAGTGGCAAGGCTGATCTAGACCCGATGGCGATGGCACGCTATAGTTCTACCCCTGAAGATAGATTGGGCAACTTATTTTGGGCAGATGGAATGTCCAAGGCTGATTACCAGTTGTTTGGCGACGTCCTAGCATTTGATACCACGTACCGAAAGAACAAGTATAAAAAGCCACTGGTGATATTTTCTGGTAGTAATCACCATAGGCAAACTTGCATTTTTGGTTTCGCTGTGTTAGAGGATGAATCAGGACCGACTTACACATGGTTGTTGAAGAACTTTCTGGATGTTATGCTGGGTAAATCTCCTACTGTTGTGGTAACGGATGGAGATGAAGGCATGAAAGAGGGTATTGCAAATGCATTCCCTAATGCAACCCATAGATTATGCGGTTGGCACCTTCAAAAAAATGCAACGTCTAACATCAAAGATCCAACATTTTGTGCAGAATTTAAAAAGTGCATGTATGGCAAGTGGCATCCCGATGAGTTCGAGCTCCGTTGGGCTAAGATGGTAGATACTTTTGGTCTGCAAAATAATGAATGGGTTAACATTCAATATGCTAGGAAGAAAAACTGGGCTAGCTCTTACTTGATGGACAAATTTTGTGCTGAGTTTAGGACTACCTCACGATGTGAGGGCATCAACAATTATGTGAAAACTTTCATTAACTCTTGTCATTGTCTGTTGGACTTGGTGACTAATCTTGAAGGGAGGATTTGGGATTAGGGAAGGGGGATTAGGGTTGGAGAGGGGGGAGAGTGCATTCAGGAAGGGGAAGGGGGGAGTGCGTTGGGGAGGGGGAAGGGGAAGTGCGTTGCAGGAGAAGGATTAGGATTGGAGGGGATTTTTGCCATGTCATCAAAACGTAGTGACTATGTCAGCATTGTGCTTGTCGGAAATTTGCTCCGTCGAGCTCGAAGACACGCTTGTCAAATTTTAAAAATTTTTAGGGGCCATTTTGACAATAACAAAAGTCAGGTACCATTTTGTCAACGTCGGAATCTTCCGGATACCGATTTGATATTTACCTCTTTTATGTAAAGGGAGTTTTATTTATTAAGATCTAAAAATTGATATTAAAATTAAGGTTCAATTACTCTGTTGATCCCTATGTTTTATTAAATTTTTTTAATTAAGTCTCTATAATTTTTTTCTTTCAATTGGGTTCTTATAGTGCTTTTAATTTTATAATTAGCTCATTTTTAGTGTAAAAAATGTTTGAATTATCTGAATATTTCTTCGTAATCTGAAAGTATTCATAATTAAAAACCCAACTAGGTCTTTGCCACATGTATTATGGAAGAAATATTCTGTTAATTTTAACATTTTTTATATGAAAAATAACCTAATTACAAAATTAAAGGTAGTTTAGAAACTTAATTAAAAAGAAAAAAGGTACATAGACCTAATTAAAAATTTGGTAAAACTATAAGGACCAACAAAGTAATTAAGCCTAAAATTAGTATTAAAATTATTAAGAATTAATATTATGAAGACAAAAATAAGAGAGATTTATATGGAACTAATTTGATTAATTTTTTAAATTTTAGGTATGAAAATAACTTATTCTGTTATTTCAACAACTATTTTGACTATACACCAAAACAACTATTTTGACTCTAAATAAATTTATAACGTGTCAAATAACAAGTAGTACACGTGCTATGTCATGTATTCCTGACATGACACATCAACCAATTATCTTATAACACGTAACATTAACCTATCATGTCATCATCTAATTTTTTACCAGAATTTAATGTAAAATTTAATTTATCTAATATAATAATAATTTAATAATTAAAATTTATTAATAATTAAAGTATTAAAAAAATTATGAAACAATTTGGGGC
>NC_029791.2:10169510-10177775 GCF_000816755.2 Arachis ipaensis | reverse complement strand
AATAATAATTTAATAATTAAAATTTATTAATAATAATTTTCTGTCTAAAACATTTTTACAAACTAATTTAGTGTATTAATATAAATTTATTGATTCAGGCATAATAAATTAATAGAATAAATAATTAATTAAGTAACGAGGTATTTTTATGGGCCATTGCAATCTGGTTTTTTTTTTTTAAGACCATTGTAATTTGTGTATTAGAACATTAGACTGCTGTTTTTTATTTTTTGGACAAGCATCACTATTAAAAAGCCCACTTCATTATTTAATTCTTTTCTCATTTTTCAAACCAGCGAACCAAGTCTACGTTCAACCGATTTTTTATTCTTCGAACCAGACCAACCAGTATATTAATAAAAAAAAACCGATGGGACCACATGTTTATCTTAATTAATGATACACTAACTACGAAACACGTGTGATCATCCTATCGTTGCCAACTCAGAATATTTACATGAAGACAAAACACCCATCATCATGTGAGTAGTCGCCTTTAATTTTTGATGTTGTTGCTGTTCATCTTAGCTTGTTGCCGATGCGAATGAAGAACAAACACAAGGTGGCGATTTTTAATTTGCTATAAGTATTAAAATTAAAGTACAGAGAAGAAAGATCGTGGAGTCCTCCCAAGTCAACTTGCAAGTCTTGGTCTTCCGACGATAACATATCCGCCCTGTGCACTCCCTTTCCATTCACATGCACACAAATTTCCAAAATTGTTTATATATTTATTAATATCCGTTTCATTATTCAAGTATTGTTGTAGTGTGTACAGTAAATGTTTTTAGATTGATTTTTATTAATCCTATAATGAAGCAAATTAGAAATCTATATAAGAGAGTTTCAAGCAACTACTATGGTATACTTTCTTCACCATTGCCCTCTTCTGTATAACAGTTAGAGCTATTGAAGTAACAACACTAGTACTACATTTTTCTTCACCAATCACCATCGTCCTCTTCTATATACTTACACAATGCTCATATTGTCACCGTCACACTACAACAAAATAATGGTGTCTCTCATCATGTTTCTCCTATCTATGGCTTCACAAACCTTGGCTGTGAATGTGGCCTTGAGTACCGAGACTGATAAGATTGCTTTGCTTGTTTTGAAGGACAAGCTTACCAATGGCGATCCTCATGCTCTGTCATCATGGAATGAGTCTCTCCATTTCTGTGCATGGGAGGGCATTACATGCAGTCGCCGTCACATGAGAGTCTCAGCCTTGCAACTTCAAAATCAATATTGGGGAGGTACTATTGCGCCATCTTTGGGAAATCTGACGTTCCTAAGGGTGATCAATCTTACTAACATCAACTTGCATGGTGAGATTCCAAGAGAAGTTGGTCATTTGAAGAGACTGCAGTTTCTTGGCTTGAGCAACAATAATCTTCATGGAGAGATTCCTATAGAGATGATAAATTGTTCAAGCCTTGAGGTAATTATAATGTGGCAAAATAATCTAACTGGGAAAGTTCCTTCATGGTTGGGTTCTATGATGCAACTCACTCATCTGGGGCTTGCAGTCAACAATTTTGTTGGTAGTATCCCGCCTTCTTTGGGAAATCTTTCATCCCTTGAGGCGTTGTCACTTGGAGTTAATCATTTGGAAGGAAGAATAACTCCAGCTTTGGGTAGGTTGTCAAATTTGAAATTTTTGAGTTTAAGTTCAAATAATTTTTCTGGCCAAGTTACTCCTTCACTTTATAACCTTTCAAATATTCAAGTTCTTGATTTCGCTCGCAACCACTTAATGGGTACTCTTCTCTCAAATATACCTCTGGCCTTTCCCAATCTTAAGATGTTTACGTGTGGAGGGAACCGATTCATCGGTACTTTTCCATCTTCAATATCCAACCTTTCTGAGTTGCAACTATTTGATATCTCAGTAAATAATTTTCATGGACCAATTTCTCCTACCCTAGGGAGTTTACACAAACTCCAGATATTTAACGTTGGTCATAATAGATTCGGAAATGGAAGAGATCACGATTTGGATTTTCTTTTCTCATTGACTAATTGTACTCAATTGCAGAACCTAGACTTTTATGAAAATTATTTAGGGGGAGTATTGCCAGATATCATAGGCAACTTATCAACCAATCTTGTTTTGCTTGATATGGCGTTGAATCAAATATCTGGAAGGATACCAGAAGGAATTGGAAAACTAGTCAACCTAGCAACACTTGATATGGAGGAAAATTTCCTTGGGGGAACAATTCCAGATTCAATGGGAAAGCTAAAAAATCTGGGAGAGTTGTGGTTGAGTGAAAATAAGTTCTATGGCAACATCCCTCTTGTCATTGGTAACCTTACTATGTTGTCTGACGTTGATCTGAGCTCAAATGAATTTGAAGGACTCATTCCTTTTACACTTGGATACTGCACCAACATGCAAAAATTTTCTGCATCTGAAAACAACTTAAGTGGTAACATACCCAATCAAACATTTGGCAACCAGCAAGGCTTAATACAGTTGTTACTATACTCCAACTCTTTTACCGGCCCCATTCCTTCTGATCTTGGAAACTTGAACCATCTTTCCATCTTGGATTTACAAGATAACAAGCTCATTGGTGAGATTCCCACGAGACTTAGTGCTTGCACTGCTTTAACAGAGCTCGTACTAGAAAGAAACTCATTCCATGGAAGTATACCTTCATTCTTGGGATCTCTACTATCCCTTGAAATCTTAGACCTTTCTAATAACAACTTCTCAAGCACAATCCCTCATGAACTTGTGAATCTCACGTTTCTGAGTATGTTGAACGTATCTTTCAACCATCTCTATGGTGAAGTCCCGGTAGGAGGAGTATTTAATAATGTCACAGCAATATCACTCGTTGGAAACAAAGATCTTTGCGGTGGGATACCTCAATTGAATCTTCCTGCATGCCCTATGTTGCCCTCACAGAAGAGATCTCTCAAAAAGAGAGTCATCCTCTTCATTGCATTTGGAGGGGTTCTAATCTCTTTTGTAGCTTTTATTAGTATATATCTCTTCAAGAAAAAGGCAAAAAATTTATATACTACTTCTCTAGCTTTGCAATATGGCTATGTGAAGGTTTCTTATAGAGAGCTACATCAAGCAACAAATGGATTTTCTTCATCCAATTTAGTTGGCACAGGAAGCTTTGGCTCTGTGTATAGAGGAATCCTTGTCCATTTTGAGAGGCCTGTTGCTGTGAAGGTGTTGAATCTTCAAACACGGGGGGCATCAAAGAGTTTCATGGCCGAATGCAAAGCTTTAGGAAAAATCAAGCACAGAAACCTTGTCAGCATACTGACTTGTTGTTCAAGTGTTGATTACAAAGGGAATGATTTCAAGGCCATAGTGTTTGAGTTCATGCCTAATGGGAGTCTAGAAACCTTGTTGCACAACGCTATTGAAGATAGCGAATCCACAAATATGAGTCTCAACCTTATGCAGAGAGTAAATATTGCTCTTGACATAGCTTTTGCATTGGATTATCTTCACAATGGTTCTGGGGAAGCTGTGGTTCACTGCGATGTTAAGCCAAGCAATGTTCTACTTGATAATGAAGTTGTTGCCCACTTGGGAGACTTTGGATTAGCTAGACTCATTCATGGTGACGCATGCCGTTCTAGCAGTAATCACGCTAGCTCCTCTGCAATTAAGGGAACCATTGGATATATTCCGCCAGGTAAGTTTCTTTTGATATATCTAATAATATATATCTTTTGGAAAATGTTTTGCTTAGATTTCTCCTTTTGCATATTGTAGCAACAAGACAATTTGTCAAATTAAATAACTGTTTTGCTTTTGACATGATATTTTTACTATATGCTTTTGCCGATCCCTTTGTCCCAAGCAATTTAATTATCAAGTATTTATGGCAATCATCCCTTTAATATATTTAATTTATTGAACTGAAAATAATTAGTTTATAATGACGATATTATTGCATTATTTCTGTTGTCCCTTTTTTCAACTTTTTGTTTGAATCAAACAGAGTATGGAGCAGGATCTCCAGTGTCAGTAGAAGGAGACATGTATAGTTATGGAATTCTTCTTTTGGAGATGATCACCGGAAAGAAGCCAACTGATAGCATGTTTGGTGAAGGTCTAAGCCTACACAATTTCTGTAACATGGCAACTCTAGATGGAATCACTGAGATTGTTGATTCAAGATTGCTCATTCCAATTGATCATCAAGAAGGAAGGGTTACACAACAGCAAAATATGGAAGACACCATTCAAGAATGTCTTGTGTCCTTTGCTAGTATTGGAGTTGCATGTTCTCAAGAGTTTCCTAATCAGCGAATGAGCATAAAAGATGTCATAACTGAATTGCTTGCAATCAAGCAAAAGCTATCATGCTAATAACTGCCGTTGTCAATCATGATGACAACTCGCTGCACTATACATTTCAATTTCTGTGCTTTTATGTTCTCTATTAGTGTGCTTTTAATGTGGTATGTAACATTTTAAGTTTATGCGCTCTGTCCTCTGTATTAGTGTGTCATTTGCATCAGTTCAAGGCTTTATATATCTTCAATTAATATCTATTTATTTCTATCCATTTATTATCTATTTATAATTTATAATATATAAAAGAAAAAACCAACATAGTATTATATTAAAACCTTGACACATAATGCTCCATAGTCCACACCATTATCATATCATCGTAATCTTATTATTGGCAATCTCTCATTCACTCATGGTCACTCACTACTTGTTAATTATTGTGTATGTTGTAACCAGTTTATTTAAGAAATAGAAACTAATAACACTTAAATCTAATTAAAAAGATCATTCACAATTAATAATTATACATTTGATTAAATATTTCTTTATCAAAGACAATTACACAAATATAATCCAAATAATTGAAAAAATTAGAAAAAAAAAATTGATAACAAGTAAAAATTTATTTTATTCTTTGATAAGAATTATAATTACTCTTTTATTTGAAAAAGAATTTAAGAAATTACACAAAATCATACACATTTATAATCAATTCCACAAAGAAACTTCAAGTAGACTTTTTGAAGAAAACCTTTTTGGTAAACATAAACACATACAAAGCTATGTTCAATTGCATAAACACAATCCAAATAATTCTTTTAAAGTGTTGTTTGGATAAAATGTAAAGAAAATATTGCAAAAATTTTATGGCAAGTGAAAATATAATTTTGTTCTTTGAATAAAAAGAAAAACACGATTCTTTTATTTAGGAAGAAAAAACGAAGAAGTTATATGAAAATATACAAAGCTATCACTCAATTACTCACATTCGCTAAAAAGACGTAAAAACCTTTAAAAAAATATATTATTTTTCACAATTTTCATAAATTCATAATTTACAAAATGTGAATACTTTTCGTACAACACATTCAAGCTTGCTTTTGCTTCAAGTTATATTAGATAGCAAAGTTTTTATTGTCTAGTATAAAATTTATTAGTATACTTTAATTTTATGAATTTCATAAGAAGCCGTAGTTCATTGTGATATAAAGCCAAGCAATGTTGTAGTTGATGATGAAGTTGTTGCTCACTTGGGAGACTTTGGATTAGCTAGGCTTGTTCATGGTGCCGCAAGCTGTTCTAGCAGTAATCAAGCAAGCTCTTCTGCAATTAAGGGAACCATTGGATATATTCCCCCAGTTCAGTGTCAGTTTCTCTTGATATATCTTACAATATCCTTCTGAAATGTTTTTCTCATATTTCTTCCTTTATAATCATATCTAAGTAATTTTAGTATCAAGTATTTATGGCAATCAACCCCTTAATATATTTACTTTATTGAACTGAAAATAATTAATTTATAATGATGATATTATTGCATTATTTCTCTTCTCCTTTCCTGAAATTTTGTTTAAATCAGAGTATGGAGCAGGTGGCTCAGTGTCAGCAGAAGGAGACATATATAGCTATGGAATTCTTCTTTTAGAGATGCTCACTGGAAAGAAGCCAACTAATAGCATGTTTGGTGAAGATTTAAGCCTACACAATTTCTGTAACATGGCAACTCTAGAACGAATCATTGAGATTGTTGATTCAAGATTGCTCATTCCAATTGGTGAAAAAGAGAGAAGAAGGGTCACAAGTCAGCAAAATATGGAAGGCACCATTGGAGAGTGTCTTGTGTTGATTACAAAGGGAATGATTTCAAGGCCACAGTGTTTGAGTTCATGTCTAATGGGAGCCTAGAAACTTTGTTGCACAACACTATTGAAGATAGCGACTCCACAAATCCGAGTCTGAACCTTATGCAAAGGGTAAATATTGCTCTTGATTTAGCTTTTGCATTGGATTATCTTCACAATGATTCAGGGGAAGCCATAATTCATTGTGATATTAAGCCTAGCAATGTGCTTCTTGATGATGATATTGTTGCCCACTTAGAAGACTTTGGTCTAGCAAGACTTGTTCAAGGGGACAGAAGCTATTCTACCAGTAATCATGGAAGTTCCTCTACAATTAAGGGAACCATCAGATATGTTCCACCAGGTAAAAGTGCTCTTGATAACTTTTGGTAATATTTGTCTACTATTTCTTCAAATTAATTCATGTATTATTATTTGTTAGATTCATGATACTATCATGCATAATTGCATTAATTTACTTATGATATCTACCTTATTATGGCAATCAACTTCTTGAAATATTTATTAAACTGAAAATAACTTGTCTATAATCATTATGTTGTTGCGTTATGTCTATTCTTCTTCCCTTATCATTTGTTGGAATCATTTAGAGTATGGAGCAGGTGGACCAGTATCACCACAAGGAGACATCTATAGATATGGAATTCTTCTTTTGGAAATACTAACCGGAAAGAAACCAACAGATGACATGTTTGGTGAAGATCTAAGCCTACACAAGTTTTGTAAAAAGGCAATTCCAGAAAGAATCACTGAGATTGTTGATTCAAGATTGTTAATTCCGTTTGGTGAAGGAGAAAGAAAGATCACGCAAAAGCAAAGTATCAAGGAGTGTATAGTGTCCTTTGCCAGGATTGGAGTTGCATGTTCTCAAGAGTTTCCCACTCGACGGATGAACATTAAAGATGTCGTAATGGAGCTGCATGCAATTAAACGCAAACTGCTTCCATAAATAGGTGTCATGATTATGAGAAACATTTAGCTGCTTTGAGTTGGATTATCCTTCTTCTTTTTTGTGAATTATTGCGTGTTGTCTGTGTTCTCTTCTCTACCATTTACAAGGATTAAGGAATAATACTTGCTCACAAATTTATTACCATCAATCTTGGTTTATATAAGAAACTATATCATTATATGTTCGTTCTCTTCAATTACAGTAATGTGAGATAACAATTCAACACGATTCATTAATATACACAAATAGAAAAGGGCAAAAGAGAGGTTTGATTTGTCGATTTACCGAAACAGATTGCAGGCGCGTGAGGAATCATCGCTTGTCGTAATCGACGATCTCATTGTCAGTGACGGATCTAGAATGCTGAACAATGGAGCGACCAATAGAGTTGATCCAATCCTCCTTCTCCTTCTCCGAATCGGCGATGAAGTACATCGTCTCGTAGCGCGAGGATAGCTCGAACGCGCAAGGCTTGTTGATCGCGTCCTCTGCGCCCTTAACGGTAAGGTAAGACGCGACGGGAATGACGCCGCGTGGCTTTGACGCGCGCGTGACGGTTGAGTCTTTGAACCAGAAAAGCTCCCCTTGCTTGAGGACGAACCAGCGACGGCGCCACGTTTTGATGTACTCTCCCTGCTTTGTTAGCCAGCCGGTTCGCTCAGGGTTCGACCAGAACTCGATGGCGTCGTGGTCCGCGGTTGCCGGATTCACAAATGTATAGTGACTACTTTTTTTATACATATAATATTTTATTAAAATTATTTATGAAAAATTGTGTTGAAAATTTTGATTTGGAGGAAAAGTTGTGAAAGGTAAGTATGTATTTTTTTTTTTTTTAATTCTTTACATAGACTACCCATTGTGTTAAACTCAAAGTGTGTATCATGGGTTCTGTTGTTAACATGTATTTTTTTTTTCTTTTATTCTATTTTTTATCGGTAACTTTACAAATATATTTAATTATAAATCATATCAAAATTTTAAAGTGATCAATAAACAAGAACACAATGAGTATTGAAATTTTAAAATAAATACGTTAGATGTGTCACCCTGAAATTTATGAAGGTCTTTTAAATGTTATATTAATAGAATTAAAGAGAATTTAGTCGAATTTTTCTTTTTATTTTTTTCTGTACAATCTTATTTCTACCTAAAATTTTTAATCTTCCTTA
>NC_029791.2:10167057-10169372 GCF_000816755.2 Arachis ipaensis | reverse complement strand
AAACATCTTAAACATCTTCCGTCAAAGCTTAATCTTATTAAAAATTTATCTATTTTAATGAACCTAGATATTGAGACATGCTTAATTTAAGAAAGGAGAAATACAAATATAATCAAAAGCATGATAGAATCATGGAAGGTATATACTATAAATATGACTTGTATAATAATGAAGCAGAAAGTAAATATTATCAACCTGCATTAATCCCAAAATCTTTTCTAATTTGATATTATTATTGGATTTCGTTATTGTCAAACATTCAAACTACTAAATTGCCATAGAGCATAAATGAAAAACAAAGTAAATCTATATTTTGGTTAAAAGATTTTCCTCTTAACACTAATAAGTATTAAGAGATCCAACCCATAATACTAGTCGGTTCTCAACAGATTTCACATTCATCTATAACAGAAAAGTAAAAATCATCAACTTGAAATTACTAACTATAAAGAATTGTCAGAATTAATTACTATTGTGCTATTCAAATTCAATTCAGCTCTTCATGTTTCATTGCTTGCTCCCTTACTGTCACCGTATTAACACCTCTCCCAGTCAACACAGTCAACAAACCTAAAAAAAAGAAAGAGGAAACCTTTGAGTTCTGAATAATATATTCCATTAACTTATTCATGTGTATATTTCTTGACATGTAGTTGAACTAAAATTAATTGGATCTAATTCAATTTTAAAAGTTAGCTTAATAAAGAATGTTAAAATTATATTTAACAAATATATCATATTTTCTAAAACATCTAAAACTGAATATTTAAAATTGAATATACAATATACATGTGACCTAACAAATATAAAATAGAATCTAATACTATATTATAATTAAACAATTTAAAAGAAAACTTAAAGAATAGTGAAGATTGAACATAATTTGCAGGAATACACATCAACGGGTATATAACTATTGTAACTTATTGTGTCACTATCAATTTAAAACAATGCAATATCTTGTGTTACAATTCATACACAGAGACACATAGTTCCATGCAGAGTATACAACCAACACCTTGAAACAAGGTTTCTTGTGTTAAAAGCCATACAAAGATATACATACTCTAAGAATTAAACCCATAAACAACTAGTAAGAGAAACTAACATATACCTTTAATTTAAAGATAGGGTGATATGTATTTGATTGTAGCATTGAAATGTATAAACAATAACTGTGATTTGTGAAGCTAACATTGTTCATTCATCAGCATTGTTATATGGAAAAAAATTTTCAGTCTTTTCACATACCTTATCAACTAGGTTTACTTGAATCAGATTGATGATTAGGTCCCCGATAATAACCACGTGTCCCAAAATACTCTTCATACTGATAATAATATAAAAAAAAAGGGTTAACGATTACACCAATAATCAAGAATTATAAAATAAAGAAAAAAAGAGAACTGGTTTGGTTTGAATTGAATTGAGAGTTTCACCTGTGTAGCAAACAACGACCGCCCAGGTTGAGATTGATAGTAGCTTCTTCTTTCTTGCTGGTTTGAAGAACCTGAATTAGAATTTGAACCCCAACTCCAAGGAGTAAGAAAAGATTCATCGTTCTGAAGAAAAGATGTCAGACGAGGATCAATCTCCACTGCCTTCGCCGTTGCGGCATCACCATCACCACCAACGGTTGTGCTTTCTTCCACAGGAGACGCCGTTGCGGCACTACCATCACCACCAACGGTTGTGCTTTCTTCCACAGGAGACGCCGTTGCGGCACCATCATCACCACCAACGGTTGTGCTTTCTTCCACAGGTGACGTCGTTGCGGCACCACCATCACCACCAACGGTTGTTCTTTCTTCCACAGGAGAACCACTTTGTTGTTCTTGGTTCTTCTTGTTCTTAGCTTCTTGCTCTTGTTCTTGCTTCTTCTTGTTCTTTGCTTCTTGCTCTAGTTCTTGCTTCTTCTTGTTCTTAGCTTCTTCCTCTTGCTCCTTGATTATTGTCTCCAGCGATGGTGGAGGCTGCTGATTCTCTTCTTCCGACACCGGTCTCCATGGATCATACCTACTTCTAGAACCCATTAATACCGATTAGATAATAATATCAATAATGCTGTCTAATAAGTAGATATATTATATGATGATTTTGTTCGTTTGGAAGCTTAAAATGTCAAAGGAACATTAAGAGTTTCAGAATGTAAGGAGGGAAATGAGTAAAAAAGAAAGAAAATGAATGTTGATACTATTGTCTATTTTTTTTAGGTATTTATACGTACCCATATAATAAAAAAAAAATTGTAGACAAATAACAAAATGACATGTGGATTCACGTGGATATTTAATTTTTTCTTAAAAAAAATATAC
>NC_029791.2:10163475-10166862 GCF_000816755.2 Arachis ipaensis | reverse complement strand
TGGATTTTTAATTTTTTCTTAAAAAAAATATACAATATTAATATTTTTATTAAAATATTTTTATATTTTAATAAAAATAAAAAAATATATTTTTATTTAATTTTATAAAAAAAATATATTAGACTAAACTATCCATTTAAATTAATTAAAATTTAAAATTAAACCAACTTTAATTTTAAATTTTAAACAATTTAAAAAATAAAATAAAAACACATTTAATTATTCATACACACAAAAACAATTGCTTCAATCTTATTAATGTTCCCGTAAACCCTAATTTCTCATAATCATTTATACAAAATAAAAATCTAAAAAATTAAAAAAAATTAAAGAATTTTTTCATCTTTTGGATATTCTCACCAATCGTTCACCCTCTCAAAAATGTCTTTCAATATCAATTCTTACACTCAAACTCTCTCTTCTTTCTCACTGCCACTAATCCACTGGAGTCTCACTCGACTCTGGTCTCCTTCACATTTGCCCGCGTCTCGTCGTTTGTCTCGTCTTGTTGCTGGCGTTTCAACGTCTCCCGACCTTTCTAGGGATCCTCGTCGCCAACAACAAAAGCAACTCGTCGAGTAATACTCTTGTACTTTGTAGTTTGGAGTTGAAAAAAAAAGGAGTCTAAGTACTTTGGAGTTGATAAATTTTTCCATCAATCTTTGACTTTGTACTTGCGGTAATACTCTTGTAGGTTGAAAAGATCTATGGCCCTGAAATATTTCACAGTTGCAAAAATGATACTTCAAGTAAGCATTAAAGAAACCATTATTAAATCTCTGAATCTGCATATGCTATTGTGTTTCATACTTTCAATCATAGAGCTTTTTTCTTCTCTCGTTTAATTTCAAAATCTTCTACAGAATAGTGAGGCCATGGTTTCAATTGACATGTTAGTTGGTCCATCTGAAGTTTTAGTCATTGCAGATAAGCATGCAATTCCTTCTCATGTTGCTGCTGATTTGCTTTCCCAGGTTCAATGAGTTTTTAATATGCTCTTATTTCCAGATCTCTTACGCTTTCTTTCTACATTACTCATATCCTATGCATATAATTTATGATTTCTAAGCTGATAGCCAGGTTGTTCTTGTAACAGCTGACCACATAACTTTTAGCTTTTGTTTCTTTCCCTTTCTCTAAACATTTTAGTTCATGATGAACCTTATTTTTTCACTCTTCATTGAAAATCAATCTTCAACTAGTAGAATGGTCCCAATTTCCCAAAGAGTCAGGCCTGACTATCTGTACATTTTCATCCTAAACATTAATAGCTTAGAATGCATGAACTCTAAAGAAGGATTTTGTTAATAAATATTCTGAAAATTTTGATTTTCAATATAAAAAGGGTGTTCTAAATACACTTATTAATCCATAAATAAAATATAAGTTGATATTATGTTGTATATCTTAAATTTATAAGTAATACAACACTTTGTGTAATGAGAACAAACCCTTTCTTCATATCAGACAGACAAAAGTATAAGTAGTTGTGAGCTATATTCCTCAACAAATTCATGCCAGAAGCTAGCTAGCTGGTTTATGCATGGCTGTCAAAGATAAATAAAAAAATGAAAGAAAAATTTGCAAAAACTATTACTAGTTTATCTGGCAAAAAGAGCAATGGATCATCACTAATGTATAGGACTCCACTTAAAAACTAATATTCACTTGAAATATAATATTTGGGGATACGCAATCTTTTGGCAAAATAGTTTAGTATAATCATAAAATTAGACATGAGAAGAAAAACATCTATATCAAGACTCGATGATATCTTAATGAAAACCTAATGATTCAGGCAGTCTTTAGCAAAAGGTAACAATAGCTTCAATTATGAATATTTCGCATCCAAGATCCACCTTCTCATTACTATCAATGTTAAAACAGTGGTTAACCTCACAATCGAGTTGCTTTTGTGGTTGGCAACGAGGAGCCTTGGAAAGGCTGAGAGAGCGTTGAAACGCCGGCGAAAAGATGAACAACGAGACGCCGGAAAGTGTGAATGAGACGAGAGTCGAGAGTCGAGAGTCGAGTGAAAATCTAGTGGGCTAGTTGCAGTGAGTGAGAAGAGAGAGTTTGAGTCTGAGAATTAAGAATGAAAGACATTCCTTAAGAGGGTGAAAGATTGGTGAGAAAATTCACAAGATGAAGAAGTTCTTTAATTTTTTTTAGTTTTTTAGATTTTTATTTTGTATAAATGACTATGAGAGATTAGAGTTTGTGGGAGCATTCTTAGTAAAAGTATTGATATTGTATATATTTTTTTAAGAAAAAATTAAATACTGACGTGGATAATATAATCCACGTGTCATTTTGTTATTTTTCTATAATTTTATTATATCGGTACGTATAAATTTATCATTATATCGAAGTAAACATCATTTTTTTATAAGGATTTTCTTTGGTTTATAAATAAATTTCATTTAATTATTACTTCTCTGTTTGATTTAATGGGAAAAATATTTATTTTATCGCACAATCTCTCCTTTTTTTTGGTTCAAATGGGAGAGGTTTTTTATATGGGAGTCACTTAAATAAAGACGTTTAAAACGTCTTTTTTTAAAGATATTTTTTATTAATTAAAATTTAACACATATAATTAATTAAATTGTGTTATTTTTGTTAAAATTAGGCCAAACAAATTAATTTGACCAAAAAATGGTGAATTAAATCTTGAATCGAACTAAATTAATATTATTTTTTATAAAAAATAACTACAATATCCTTATTATAAAAAATGAATAAAATACTCATATATATATATATATATATATATATATATTTTAAAAACTTTAAATTCTAACTCTATAACGATAGAGAAGAAAATGGCTAGAATTTAGAATTCTCAAAATTCTCAAAATTAATATTATATAATAAGAATATTTTAATCATTTTCTATAATAAGGATGTTGTAGTCATTTTTTATAAAAAAAAATAATAGTAATTTAGATCAATTCAAGATTTGATTCACTATTTTTCGGTCAAATTAATTTGTCTGACCTAATTTTGACAAAAATAACACGGTTTAATTAATTATATGTATTAAATTTTAATTATTAAAAAACATCTTTAAAAAAACATTTTAGACGTCTTTATCTGAGTGACTCCCTCTTTACATTTATGAATTGTGATCACATATTTTTTTCAAATATGATATCTTCCCCAATTTTCTTGTACCGTAAATATATTGATTTTAGGTTAAGTACGATTTTGATCCATAAGGTAGGGGCTGAAAATGTTTTTTGTTTTCGGCCTTTTTTCGCTATAAAATGGTCCCAAAGGTTTTAGTTTGTTTTAAAATCGTCCTTTTTACCAAATTTTTTATTTTTATTACCAAATTACCCCTAACTAAAAAATTATAAAATAAAATTAAAAAAATAAGAAAGA
>NC_029791.2:10152545-10162995 GCF_000816755.2 Arachis ipaensis | reverse complement strand
GGGGGAGAGGGAAGAAGGAAGAAGGGGGAAGGGAAGGTAGCACTGCCACGCTGCTGTGCCGCCACCTATGATGGAGAGAACGGAAGGGAAAACAGCCACACACACAGATGAAGAGGGGGGAGGGAGACAGAGAGCAAGGGAGAAGAAAGAGATCGGAAGGAAGCGGGAGACCGCGTTCAGCGCCGCGCTCACCATTTCTGCTCCTCCTCCTCGCTCGGTCGTCGATGTTCCTCGCCATTGTTGCTTTTGCTTCTGCTTCAACTTCTGTTTTTGCTTCTGCTTCTGGTTTTATTTTTGTTGTTGTTCTGATTTCATTATCCATTGTTGTTGTTAGTGTTGTTCTTCTAGTTATTTACTTATTGTTATTTCATTGTTCTTGTTGTTTCACTGCTTTTTGCTACTGCATTCTTCTGCTGCTTCTGCATTCTGCATTTATCTGCTTCTGTTTCTGCATTTTGGGGAAGAAGGGAGAAGGACATTTTTGTCTGAATGACAATTTTAAAACAAATTGAAACCTTTAGAACCATTTTGTAGCGAAAAAAAGGATAAAGACAAAAAAATTTTCAATCCCTACTTTAGGGACTAAAAATCGTGCTTAACCCATTGATTTTAATTACTTAATTGTATATACAGAGAATTTTATATTAACTTCAAATTTTATTGATCAATGATGCAGTTTTGATTTTTATTTTTTAAAAATTTAATTTAAAAGTAGTATTAATTTTATTTTGGCATACATAGTCGTTAATTAACTTTTTCACATGGAAAAGCAGTGTATGTTTTACTTGCTTTTTCTATATTAATTTTAATAATATATATAATCTAATAATTCCATTATTTATTGATTTAATTAAGATAACTTTAAAATATGGTATCTAAAAATAGTTTCACTATATTATAGTTGTCAGAACTGAACTGGTGATCGAATTGGTCAAGTTATTGGATCACTGGGTTATTGGTTCAACCGATGGATCACTGGTTAAACTGATTGACCCAGTCCTATCTAAATAAAAAATAAAAATTAGTCAAAAATTTAAAATTAAAATTTTAAATACATATTTTCATTAATATTTTAAGAATATCTAGCTATTCTAAAATAATATGAAATAGGAATAATAAGTATTTTGTTAATTTTATTCTATCATAAATATTTTTATTTTGTTTTTATATTAAAATAACTATTATTTTTTTATTTTAATAATTTATTAATTAGTTTATATCTATTATACTATTATATACTATAAGTATTTATTAAAAAATAATATTAATAGATATTATATAATTATGAAAAAATAGAAATATAATTAATTTAAAAATGAATGAGTTTATAACTAAAATTAAAATAAATTAAGTAGAAGTAAACTATTTGATGAAATATATCTATATGATTTATAATTTGCAAATATTAAAATAAAAAATGAATCAGCTCAGTGGCAAACAAGGATAATTTTACCTTGAATAACAAGGGTTCGAACCCCAATTCACAAATTGATGAGCGGATAATTTATATGCTTTTTGGCATTGTTTTTACATAGTTTTTAGTATGATTTAGTTAGTTTTTAATATATTTTTATTAGTTTTTAAATAAAAATCACATTTCTGGACTTTACTATGAGTTTGTGTGTTTTTCTGTGACTTCAGGTATTTTCTGGCTAAAAGTTTACTATGAGTTTATGTGTTTTTCTGTGACTTCAGGTATTTTCTGGCTGAAATTGAGGGACTTGAGCAAAAATCAGATTCAGAGGTTGGGCTGCAGATGCTGTTGGATTCTGACCTCCCTGCACTCAAAGTGGATTTTCTGGAGTTATAGAACTCCAAATGGCACGCTCTCAATTGCGTTGGAAAGTAGACATCCAGGGCTTTCCAGCAATATATAATAGTCCATACTTTGCCCGAGTTTAGACGACGCAAACTGGCGTTCAACGCGAGTTCCATGCTGCATTTTGGAGTTAAACGCCAGAAACAAGTTGCAAAGTAGAGTTAAACGCCAGAAACAGGTTACAAACTGGCGTTCAACTCCAAGAGAAGCCTCTACACGTGTAAAGCTCAATGCTCAGCCCAAGCACACACCAAGTGGGCCCCAGAAGTGGATTTCTGCATCATTTACTCATTTCTGTAAACCCTAGAAACTAGTCGAACCCCAATTCATGAACTGATGAGCGGATAATTTATATGCTTTTTGGCATTATTTTTACATAGTTTTTAGTATGATTTAGTTAATTTTTAATATATTTTTATTAGTTTTTAAATAAAAATCACATTTCTGGACTTTACTATGAGTTTGTGTGTTTTTCTGTGACTTCAGGTATTTTCTGGCTGAAATTGAGGGACTTGAGCAAAAATCAGATTCAGAGGTTGAAGAAGGGCTGCAGATGCTGTTGGATTCTGACCTCCCTGCACTCAAAGTGGATTTTCTGGAGCTACAGAACTCCAAATGGCACGCTCTCAATTGCGTTGGAAAGTAGACATCCAGGGCTTTCCAGCAATATATAATAGTCCATACTTTGCCCGAGTTTAGACGACGCAAACTGGCGTTCAACGCGAGTTCCATGCTACATTTTGGAGTTAAACGCCAGAAACAGGTTGCAAAGTAGAGTTAAACGCCAGAAACAGGTTACAAACTGGCGTTCAACTCCAAGAGAAGCCTCTACACGTGTAAAGCTCAATGCTCAGCCCAAGCACACACCAAGTGGGCTCCAGAAGTGGATTTCTGCATCATTTACTCATTTCTGTAAACCCTAGTAACTAGTTTAGTATAAATAGAACTTTTTACTATTGTCTTTACATCTTCGGATCAAATCTTTGATCAGTTTTAGGCTATCTTAGACCTTTATGGGAGCTGGCCATTCGGTCATGCCTGGACCTTCATTACTTATGTATTTTCAACGGTGGAGTTTCTACACACCATAGATTAAGGTGTGGAGCTCTGCTGTTCTTCATGAATTAATGTAAAGTACTATTGTTTTTCTATTCAATTCAAACTTATTCCTATTCTAAGATATTCACTCGCATCCAAGAACATGATGAATGTGATGATTATGTGACGCTCATCATCATTCTTACTTATGAACGCGTGCCTGACAAACACTTCCGTTCTACATGCAAACAAGCTAGAATGAATATCTCTTAGATATCTAATACAGAGGACCGAGTCCGAGATATTAGAATCTTCGTGGTATAAGTTAGAACCCATGGACGGCCATTCCTGAGATCCGGAAAGTCTAAACCTTGTTTGTGGTATTCCGAGTAGGATCTGGGAAGGGATGGCTGTGACGAGCTTCAAACTCGCGAGTGCTGGGCGTAGTGACAGACGCAAAAGGATAGTAAATCCTATTCCAGTATAATCGAGAACCGACAGATGATTAGCCATGCAGTGACAGCGCATTGGACCATTTTCACAGAGAGGATAGGATGTAGCCATTGACAACGGTGATGCCCTACACAAAGCTTGCCATGGAAAGGAGTAGGAATGATTGGATGAAGACAGCAGGAAAGCAGATGTTCAGAGGAACGAAAGCATCTCTATACGCTTATCTGAAATTCTCACCAATGAATTACATAAGTACCTCTATCTTTATTTTACGTTTTATTTATCTTTCTATTAGTAAATCTCTGTAACCATTTGAATCCGTCTGACTGAGATTTACAAGGTGACCATAGCTTGCTTCAAGCCGACAATCTCCGTGGGATCAACCCTTACTCATGTAAGGTTTATTACTTGGACGACCCAGTGCACTTGCTGGTTAGTTGTGCGAAGTTGTGACAAAGTGTGATTCACGTTTGAGAGCACCAAGTCTTTGGTGCCATTGTTGATGATCGCAATTTCGCATACCAAGTTTTTGGCGCCGTTGCCGGGAATTGTTCGAGTTTGGACAACTGACGGTTCATCTTGTTGCTCAGATTAGGTAATTTTATTTTATTTTTAAGCTTTTTATTTCTTATTTTCGAAAAATACAAAAAATTTTCTTCTTTTTTTGTTCTTCCCAAAATAATTTTCGAAAAAAAAATCCAAGAAAAAATTAATAAAATCATAAAAACCAAAAATATTGTGTTTCTTGTTTGAATCTTGTGTCAAATTTTAAGTTTGGTGTCAATTGCATCTTTTTAATTTTTCTTAAAATTTTCGAAAACTCATGCATTTGTTCTTCATGATCTTCAAGTTGTTCTTGACAAGTCTTCTTGTTTGATCTTCATATTTTCTTGTTTTGTGTCTTTTCTTGTTTTTCATATGCATTTTCAATTTGTTAGTGTCTAAAGTTTGAAAATTTCTAAGTTTGGTGTCTTGCATATTTTTCTTTTCTTAAAAATTTTCAAAAATAAGTCTTGATGTTCATCTTGATCTTCAAAGTGTTCTTGGTGTTCATCTTGACATTCATAGTGTTCTTGCATGCATCATTTGTTTTGATCCAAAATTTTCATGCATTGAGTCTTTTTGATATTTTTCTCTTTCTTCATTAAAAATTCAAAAATCAAAAAAATATCTTTCCCTTATTCACTCATAAATTTTCGAATATTTGACTTGACTTTTTCAAAAATTTTTAAAATCTAGTTGTTCCTTATGAGTCTAATCAAATTTTCAATTTAAAAATCTTATCTTTTTCAAATCTTTTTCAAAAATCAAACCTTTTTCATTTTTCTTTCATATTTTCGAAAATTTCAAATTAATTTTCAAAATCTTTTTCTTATTTTTAGTCCATATTTTCGAATTCAATGCTAATAATTAATGTGATTGATTCAAAAATATTAAGTTTGTTACTTGTCTAATAAGAAAGGTTCAATCTTTAAATTTTAAAATCAAATCTTTTTATTTCTTGTTAGTCAAGTAATCAACTTTAATTTTCAAAATCAAATCTTTTTAAAATTCTTTTTCAAATCTTTTTCAAAATAAATTTCAATGATATCTTTTTCAAAATTTAATTTCAAAATCTTTTCTAATTTCTTATCTTTTCAAATTCGATTTTCAAATCTTTTTCAATTAACCACTTTACCTTTTGTTTGATTCTTATCTTTTTCAAAACTACCTAACTAACTCTCTCTCTAATTTTCGAAAATCCCTTCCCTCTTTTTCAAATTTCCTTTTTAAGTAACTAATTGTTTTAATTTTAATTTAATTTGATTCCAATTTTAATTTTCGAATTTTAACTTTAATTTTAAAATATTTTTATTTTATTTTGTTTAATTTTCGAATTCTTCTCTTTCTCATCTCCTTCTATTTATTTATTCATCTACTAACACTTCTCTTCCACCCAAAATTCGAACCCCATCCCCCTCTCTGTGTTCGAATTTTCCTCTTCTCCTTCTTATATTCTTCTCTTATTATACTTGCATAAGGAATCTCTATACTATGACATAGAGGATTCTATATTTTCTTTTGTGTTCTCTTCTTTTTCATATGAGCAGGAACAAGGATAAGAACATTCTTGTTGAAGCTGATCCTGAACCTGAAAGGACTCTGAAGAGGAAGCTAAGGGAAGCTAAAGCTCAACTCTCTAGAGAAAATCTGACAGAAATTTTCAAAAAGGAAGGAGACATGGCCGAAAATAATAACAATGCAAGGAAGATGCTTGGTGACTTTACTGCACCAAATTCCAATTTATATGGAAGAAGCATCTCCATCCCTACCATTGGAGCAAACAATTTTGAGCTTAAACCTCAACTAGTTTCTCTGATGCAACAAAACTGCAAGTTTCATGGACTTCCATCTGAAGATCCTTTTCAGTTCTTAACTGAATTCTTGCAGATCTGTGACATTGTTAAGACCAATGGGGTTGATCCCGAGGTCTACAGGCTTATACTTTTCCCGTTTGCTGTAAGAGACAGAGCTAGAGTATGGTTGGACTCTCAACCTAAAGATAGCCTGAACTCTTGGGATAAGCTGGTCATGGCTTTCTTAGCCAAGTTCTTTCCTCCTCAAAAGCTTAGTAAGCTTAGAGTGGATGTTCAAACCTTCAGACAGAAAGAAGGTGAATCCCTCTATGAAGCTTGGGAGAGATATAAGCAACTGACCAAAAAGTGTCCATCTGACATGCTTTCAGAATGGACCATCCTGGATATATTCTATGAAGGTCTGTCTGAGCTATCAAAGATGTCACTAGACCATTCTGCAGGCAAATCTATTCACCTAAAGAAAACGCGTGTAGAAGCTCAAGAACTCATTGATATGGTTGCTAATAACCAGTTCATGTACACTTCTGAGAGGAATCCTATAAGCAATGGGATGCCTCAAAGGAAGGGAGTTCTTGAAATTGATGCTCTGAATGCCATATTGGCTTAGAACAAAATATTGACTCAGCAAGTCAATATGATTTCTCAGAGTCTGAATGGAATGCAAGCTGCATCCAACATTACTAAAGAGGCATCTTCTGAAGAAGAAGCTTATGATCCTGAGAACCCTGCAATAGCAGAGGTGAATTACATGGGGGAACCCTATGGAAACACCTATAATCCCTCATGGAGAAATCATCCAAATTTCTCATGGAAGGATCAACAAAAGCCTCAACAAGGCTTTAACAATGGTGGAAGAAACAGGTTTAGCAATAGCAAACCTTTTCCATCATCTACTCAACAACAGACAGAGAATTCTGAGCAGAACCCATCTAGCTTAGCAAATATAGTCTCTGATCTATCTAAGGCCACTTTGAGTTTCATGAATGAAACGAGGTCCTCCATTAGAAATTTGGAGGCACAAGTAGGCCAGCTGAGTAAAAGGGTCACTGAAACTCCTCCTAGTACTCTCCCAAGCAAGACAGAAGAGAATCCAAAGAGAGAGTGCAAGGCCATTGATTTAACTAAAATGGCCGAACCCAAAGAGGAGGAGGAGGACATGAATCCTAGTGAGGAAGACCTCCTGGGACGTTCAGTGAACAATAAGGAGTTTTCCTTAGAGGAACCAAAGAAATCTGAGGCTCATCTAGAGACCATAGAGATTCCAATGAACCTCCTTCTGCCCTTCATGAGCTCTGATGAGTATGCTTCTTCTGAAGAGAATGAAGATGTTACTGAAGAACAAGTTGCCAAGTACCTTGGTGCAATCATGAAGGAGGATGAATCCATCATCCTTGGAAGACCCTTCCTAGCCACAGCAAGAGCTGTGATTGATGTGGACAGAGGAGAGTTGGTCCTCCAACTGAATGAGGACACCCTTGTGTTTGAAACTCAAGGATCTCCTTCTGTAACCATGGAGAAGAAGCATGAAAAGCTTCTCTTACTGCAGAGTCAACCAAAGCCCCCACAGTCAAACTCTAAGTTTGGTGTTGGGAGGTTCCAACCTTGCTTTGATTATCTGTGAGGCTCCATGAGAGCTCACTGTCAAGCTATTGACATTAAAGAAGCGCTTGTTGGGAGGCAACCCAATGTTATTTAAGCATATCTACTTTATTTTATTTTTGTTATTTCGTGTTTTATTAGGTTGATGATCATGTGAAGTCACAAAAACTACTGAAAAATCAAAAACAAAATGAAAAATGGCATTAAAAACAGCACACCCTGGAGGAGAGCAGTCTGGCGTTTAAACGCCAGAAACAAGCATCTGTCTGGCGTTTAACGCCAAACAGGCACCAAGCTGGCGTTTAATGCCAGAAACAGGCATCTACCTGGTGTTAAACGCCAGAAACAAGCTACATTTGGGCGTTTAACGCCAGAAACAGGCAGCAGTCTGGCGTTAAACGCCAGGATTGCACAGCAAGGGCGTTTTACATGCCTAATTGGAGCAGGGATGTTAAGTCCTTGACCCCACTTGATCTGTGGACCCCACAGGACCCCCACATTTTCTTTTCTCCTCTTCACACCTTTTCATAACACTCTTCCCCAAATATCCCTCACCAATCACCTCAATCACTCTTTTCCATCACCTCTTTACCACTCACATCCACCCTCTCTTCCCCATAAACCCTACCTACCTTCAAAATTCAAACTAATTTCCCTCCCAAACCCAACCCTAATGGTCGAACCCTACACACCCCCTCACTCCTATATAAACCCCTCACTCCTTCTTCATTTTCACATAACACAACCCTCTCTTCTCCCCTTGGCCGAAACACACACATCTCTCCCTCTCCTCCATCTCTTCTTCTTATTCTCCTTCTTTCTCTCCTCTTTTGCTCGAGGACGAGCAAACATTTTAAGTTTGGTGTGGTAAAAGCATAGCTTTTTGTTTTTCTATAACCATTTATGGCACCTAAGGCCAGAGAAACCTCAAGAAAGAGGAAAGGGAAGGCAATTGCTTCCACCTCTGAGTCATGGGAGATGGAGAGATTCATCTCAAAGGTCCATCAAGACCACTTCTATGAAGTTGTGGCCAAGAAGAAAGTGATCCCTGAGGTTCCTTTCAAGCTCAAAAAGAATGAGTATCCTGAGATCCGACTTGAGATCCAAAGAAGAGGTTGGGAAGTTCTCACCAACCCCATTCAACAAGTTGGGATCCTAATGGTTCAAGAGTTCTATGCAAACGCATGGATCACTAGGAACCATGATCAAAGTGTGAACCTGAATCCAAAGCATTGGCTCACCATGGTTCGGGGGAAATACTTAGATTTCAGTCCGGAAAATGTAAGGCTAGCGTTCAACTTACCAATGATGGAAGAGAACGCACGCCCCTACACAAGAAGGGTTAACTTTGATCAAAGGTTGGACCAAGTCCTCATAGATATATGTGAGGAAGGAGCTCAATGGAAAATTGACTCAAGAGGCAAGCCGGTTCAACTAAGAAGCCATGACCTCAAACCAGTGGCTAGGGGATGGTTAGAGTTTATTCAACGCTCAATCATTCCTACTAGTAACCGGTCTAAAGTTACTATAGACCGGGCCATCATGATCCATAGTATCATGATTGGAGAGGAGGTGGAAGTTCATGAGATTATACCTCAAGAACTTTACAAGGTGGCTGACAAGTCCTGCACTTAGGCAAGGTTAGCCTTTTCTCACCTCATATGCCACCTCTGCAATTCGGCTGGAATTGACATAGAGGGAGACATCCTCATTGAAGAGGACAAACCCATCACTAAGAAAAGGATGGAGCAAATAAGAGATCATGGACCTCAACATGAGCATGAGGAAATTCTCCACCATGAAATCCCTGAGATGCCTCAAGGGATGCACCTTCCTCCACAAAACTATTGGGAGCAAATCAACACCTCCCTAGGAGAATTAAGTTCCAACATGGGACAACTAAGGGTGGAGCACCAAAAGCACTCCATCATCCTCCATGAGATTAGAGAAGATCAAAGAGCCATGAGGGAGGAGCAACAAAGGCAATGAAGAGACATAGAGGAGCTCAAAAGCACCATTGGTTCTTCAAGAAGAGGAAGATGCCACCCTCACTAAGGTGGACTCATTCCTTAATCTCCTTGTCTATTTATTTTACTATTTTTCGATTATTGAGCCTTATGTTTTAATTATGTTTGTGTCTTTACTATATGATCATTAGTGTTTAAGTGTCTATGTCTTAAAGCCATGAATGTCCTATGACTCTATTACCTCTCTTAAATGAAAAATGTTTTACAAACAAAAGAACAAGAAGTACAGGGTTTCGAATTCATCCTTGAAACTAGTTTAATTATTTTGATGTGGTGATAATACTTTTTGTTTTCTGAATGAATGCTTGAACAGTGCATATGTCTTTTGAAGTTGATGTTTATGAATGTTAAATATGTTGGCTCTTGAAAGAATGATGAAAAGGAGAAATGTTATCTGATAATCTGAAAAATCATAAAAATGATTCTTGAAGCAAGAAAAAGCAGTGAATAAAAAAGCTTGCAGAAAAAAATAGAAAAAAAATAGAGAAAAAAAAAAAGAAAATAGAAAAAGAAAAAGCAAGCAGAAAAAGCCAAAAGCTCTTAAAACCAAAAGGCAAGAGCAAAAAGCCAATAGCCCTTAAAACTAAAAGGCAATGGTAATAAAAAGAATCCAAGGCTTTAAGCATCAGTGGATAGGAGGGTCTAAAGGAATAAAATCCTGGCCTAAGTGGCTAAACCAAGCTGTCCCTAACCATGTGCTTGTGGCGTGAAGGTGTCAAGTGAAAACTTGAGACTGAGCGGTTAAAGTCAAGGTCCAAAGCAAAAAAAAGAGTGTGCTTAAGAACTCTGGACACCTCTAATTGAAGACTTTAGCAAAGCTGAGTCACAATCTGAAAAGGTTCACCCAGTTATGTGTCTGTGGCATTTATGTATCCAGTGGTAATACTAGAAAACAAAGTGCTTAGGGCCACGGCCAAGACTCATAAAGTAGCTGTGTTCAAGAATCAACATACTGAACTAGGAGAATCAATAACACTATCTGAACTCTGAGTTCCTATAGATGCCAATCATTCTGAACTTCAATGGATAAAGTGAGATGCCAAAACTATTCAAGAGGCAAAAAGCTACAAGTCCCGCTCATCTAATTGGAGCTATGTTTCATTGATAGTTTGGAATTTATAGTATATTCTCTTCTTTTTATCCTATTTGATTTTCAG
>NC_029791.2:10135434-10149431 GCF_000816755.2 Arachis ipaensis | reverse complement strand
TTCATTGATCATTGATGTTTTGGAATTTATAGTATATTCTATTCTTTTTATCCTATTTGATTTTCAGTTGCTTGGGGACAAGCAACAATTGGTGTTGTACACATTTCTAAACTTTATAAACTTTACTATGAGTTTGTGTATTTTTCTGTGATTTTAGGTATTTTCTGGCTGAAATTGAGGGACTTGAGCAAAAATCAGATTCAGAGGTTGAAGAAGGACTGCAGATGCTGTTGGATTCTGACCTCCAAGTAGATTTATTGTTTTTACATAGTTTTTAGTATGATTTAGTTAGTTTTTAATATATTTTTATTAGTTTTTAAATAAAAATCACATTTCTAAACTTTACTATGAGTTTGTGTATTTTTCTGTGATTTTAGGTATTTTCTGGCTGAAATTGAGGGACTTGAGCAAAAATCAGATTCAGAGGTTGAAGAAGGACTGCAGATGCTGTTGGATTCTGACCTCCTTGCACTCAAAGTAGATTTTCTCGAGCTACAAAACTCCAAATGGCGCGCTCTCAATTGCGTTGGAAAGTAGACATCCAGGGCTTTCCAGCAATATATAATAGTCCATACTTTGTCTGAGTTTAGACAACGCAAACTGGCATTCAACGCGAGTTCCATGCTGCATTCTGGAGTTAAACGCCAAAAACGTGGTATAAGTTAGAACCCATGGACGGCCATTCCTGAGATCCGGAAAGTCTAAACCTTGTCTGTGGTATTCCGAGTAGGATCTGGGAAGGGATGGCTGTGACGAGCTTCAAACTTGCGAGTGCTAGGCGTAGTGACAGACGCAAAAGGATAGTAAATCCTATTCCAGTATGATCGAGAAACGACAGATGATTAGCCATGCAGTGACAGTGCATTGGACCATTTTCACAGAGAGGATGGGATGTAGCCATTGACAACGGTGATGCCCTACACAAAGCTTGCCATGGAAAGGAGTAGGAATAATTGGATGAAGACAGCAGGAAAGCAGAGGTTCAGAGGAACGAAAGCATCTCTATACGCTTATCTGAAATTCTCACCAATGAATTACATAAGTACCTCTATCTTTATTTTATGTTTTATTTATCTTTCTATTAGTAAATCTCCATAACCATTTGAATCCGCCTGACTGAGATTTACAAGGTGACCATAGCTTGCTTCAAGCCGACAATCTCCGTGGGATCGACCCTTACTCACGTAAGGTTTATTACTTGGACGACCCAGTGCACTTGCTGGTTAGTGTGCGAAGTTGTGACAAAGTGTGATTCACATTTGAGAGCACCAAGTCTTTGGCGCCATTGTTGATGATCGTAATTTCGCATACCACGAACCTTATCGAGTTTGACCGGTTCTCTCCGGTCTGAACCTTGTGCGGTCCAAATATCAGACCGGCAATGTACCTTTCACAGATGGTCAATCAGAAAGAACCATCCAAACTTTGGAGGATATGCTGAGAGCTTGTGTTTTGGAGGATATGCTGATCAAAGGCGGAAACCTTTAGAGTTTGAGGAAGGAGCATATGTCTTTCTAAAAGTTGCTCCAACCACCAGAGTGGGAAGGGCCATTAAGACTAAGAAACTGAATTCCCGTTTGAGATCCTGAAGATAATTGGACCAGTGGCTTATAGGATCACTTTACCGTTGCATCTTTCGAACATGCACGACGTATTTTATGTGTCGCAGCTTCGAAAATATACTCCTGACGCGAATCATTTTCCAGAGCCGGAATCGGTTCAAGTAAGAGAATATCTGACTCTTCCAGTAACTCCAGTTAGGATTGATGACATCAGCATCAAGCGTTTACGTGGAAAGGAGGTCTCTTTAGTGCAAGTAGCTTGGAGTCGGGCTGGTATTGAAGAGCATACTTGGGAGCTCGAGTCAGATATGCGAAAGGACTACCCACACCTCTTTTCAGGTAACTGAATCTGAATTTTGAGGACAAAATTCTTAATTAAGTGGGTAGGATGTAAACCCCGCTAGATTAGTAAATAATTAGTCAATAAATTAAATTTTAATAAGAAAAATTTAAAATGTAAATATTATATTAAAATAGGATAGAGCTCATTAAAACGATAATTTTGACACTAATTTCGAAGAATTCGGCCCAAGATTTGGCCGATCGGGCCGAACCGGTTGAACCAAATTTCAAACTTCCAAACCTCTATTATCATCTTCTAGTCATAAAATATAATAGTAAGCCTAGTAATTTGCTGAAGCTAGGAAAATGAGATAACTTGGGGATGAAGAAAAGGGTAAACATGGTAAATGATAGGAGTATGATGTGAAGGCTGGAAGAATTCATGATGACATGGCTATGATGAATGATTATGGAATGGATATGAATGTGATAAATACTTATGTGGCTTATGTATTTAATGTTATTTGAGATACGAGTTTTTCTGGACAGAATACCGTGGCTTGCCACCACGTGTACCAGGTTGAGACTCGATACTCTGTTGACCCTACGTGGTAAGGGTGACCGGGCACGTATAAATTCTCGGGAATTGTTATCCCCCATTGAGTAAAATTATATATGAATGTATGATTTATGAATGAAATGAGAAAAGCTATGCATAGACTCATGGGGATGCGTGACGAGGGACAGTCCAAGGGTTTCGGACTTGCCGGGTTGGCTTGATAACCGACAGATCATAGTTGTCAGAACCGAACCGGTGATCGAACCGATCAGGCTACTGGGTCACTGGGTCACTGGTTCAACCGGTGGATCACTGGTTGAACTGGTTAACTCGGTCCCACATAAGTAAAACGTATAAAATAGCTAAAAACTTAAAAATTAACAGCTAAAAAATATATCTCCAATAACATTTTAATAAACATTAAGTCTCAAATCCTAAAAATAAGTAGTAATACGAAAATAAACATAAAATTTGTTAGTACTATTAGTCTATTACATGAACAACTCAATTTAACACAATGAAAATAAAAATTCATGGATTATATCCAAGGAGTAACTTCAAAGTCTGGATATCTTTCTTCATCTGACAAATCTGGAGCTACATCCTGATTGGTTTCATTCTGATTTGCACTTTCTGCAGAAGTATTATTAGCTTCACCATCATCTCGATCATCTTCCCGATTCAATTCATCTAGCATTTCAATAATGTTTCACAAATCATAATCAATAATAAGGCAAAATATTTGGTTAAAGCATTACAAAATCATCCCTAACAAAAATATACCCAAATCATCTAAAGCTGATTGAAGAGACATATTTGCAAGATCATTCCGTAAAGCATCAACTTCTTCAGGAGTTAAAAATGGTGGTGAATCTTCCATTATCCATTCCGAATGATCCTCAAATGCATCAAGACAAATTGGATCATAACTTTGCTTTCTCATTCGGTTCCTATATTATCAATTAACTTGATTATTCTTATTATGACTAAAAATTTAAAATAATGCCTTCAAGAAAGAATAATAAAAAGTACCTTTGTTGTAGCCTTAAGTTGTAATGAACATAAACAAGATCATTAATCTTTTGATGCTCTAACCAATTCCTTTTCTTTGAGTGAATGTGTTCGAAAATGCTCCAGTTACGCTCACAACCTGAAGAACTACAAGTTTGACTCAAAACACGAATCGCTAACTTTTGCAGGTTTGGTGCTCCACATCCATAAGATTCCCACCATTGATCTTAACAGAAATAGAAAATAATCACAATCATAAAAATCAAATCTTAAACATATCACAATCATAAAAGACTAATTTTTATAAAAAATTTACCAGGCATCACTGTGTTTCGCTCACGTATTGCAGACTGTCTTCTAAAATCTCCTTCATCATTCTTAAAGATTCTCTTCTCACTTGTCAATTTAGTATTCAAATCAGCATCACCGTAAGCATATCTCTCAATCACATCTAGTAGGCCAGAAATTGTTTCTTTGTGCTTGTCAAATTCTGCAGAATTAAATCGAAAAGCTGGATTTAACCAATAACCAGCAGCATGAAGGTTTCTTTTAAGTTGTGAATCCCAACGTGAATCTAAAATCTTCAAATAAGGTTCAACAACCCTCTTTCTTTTTTGAAACCTCTTCACCATGTCTTCCCTAGCCTTATACATAGCTTGATAAAGGAAACCCATTGCAGCTCTATCTTCACTATCTACAATACGCAATACATGAACAAGTGGCTCCGTAAGCTTAACAATATCAGTGCATTGATTCCAAAATTTAGAATCTAAGATTTGATCCACAAACTTTTTAGCTTTGGCTTCTTTAGAGTAAGTTGAACTTGTCCATTCTCTAGATGTCACCTTAGCTCTCAATGCATCCTTTTGAGCCAAAATACTTTGCAAAGCAATGAAATTAGTGGCGAATCGAGTTGGAGCTGGATGAAGTATTTCTCGGCCGCCTGTGAACTGTCTCATCAAGTACAACAGATGGCAGTGATTATAGATATACTTCGTAATCATTGAAGCTTGTGACACAGTTTCAGTCACTTCCACGAACTTTCCAATATCCTGCAACATCATATTAATACAATGTGCCGCACAAAGAGACCAATACAATCTAGGAAACTCCAATTCCAACAACCTTCCAGCAGCAACGTAACTTGTAGCATTATCCATCACTACATGTACAACATTCTCAGGACCAACAAATAACACAACATCCCTAAGCAACTTAAACAAAGCCTCAGCAGTTTTCGAGATATGAGAAGCATCAACTGACTTTAGGAAAACATTTCCTTTAGGGCAATAAACCAAGAAATTAATTAAAGTACGCCTACAACGATCAGTCCATCCATCAGCCATGATAGTACATCCAGTTTGTTTCCAAATCACACGATAACCTTCAATCATCTTCTTTACATCTTCAACCAATTTACTCAACAAATATCCACGAACTCTTTGGTAATTTGGCACTTTATACCCTGCACCCATGTTTGCAATAGCATCGATCATCGGCTGATAATAAGCTGAATTAATCGCATTGAATGGCACAAAGGCATCCATCATCCATCTTTCAATAGCAATATCACACTTCTCCACAATTTCTTTGCTCTAGAGAACACTTTTAATACTTGGTTGAGTTCCAGGTGTTGCTGCAAGTGGAAAAAAGGATTGTAATCCCTTGAGTTGTTTTCCAACTCCCTTTCTAGAGCTAGGTGCTGGAATTCTTGATGCTTGTTGTTGTCGCATCTCATTACGTTCAATCTCATCAAATTCCCTTTCAACATCATCACAAGCACCATAACTTTCTGCATATTCTTCTTGAGTTTTTCTTTTCTTGGTTCGAAGATCTTCAATGTTTTGATTGAATTGGTGTCTCACCACAGCTGGCACCTTTCGACATGCCTCAATATATCCGCCTTTTCCAGCCAAATGATGCTTAACCCGGTTAATTCCTCCACCCCTAATAAGCTTCTCGCAATAAATACATAACAGAGCAGTTTTTCCTTTATCCAAAACTTGTTTACAATGGCCCCATGCAGGATCAGTTTTTCCTCTGTTACTATTTTTTGGGTTCCAATTGTTGGATCAGGAGTTGATCCTTGTTCCTAAGAAGTTGGTGTTTCTGATGGTGTATTTGATTAAGCCATCCTAAATTCCTAATCAACCAGGACTAAATGACTAATCTCTAAGAATAATGCACAACAACAATTCACTAACTACTAAGAATAATATATAACAGCAACCAACAATGGATAATCAACAAACTGAATAGAAATAAAAAATAAATCAAGAAACAAGAGAGATCAAACAGAAAAACATGTGGAAGTATTCATGTTCTCATCTGCCAACATACAAAAATCAAACAGAAATCAAAGTATCAACTATCAAACATATGTGAACAACCAACAATCTAAATTCTAACAGAAATCAAACAGAAACCAACATACATAATCAATCTACAATAATCAATTAATTCTAACTATCAGTACTAAATTATTGAAAATTAACTTTAAAAAATTAAAAATACATACCTGGACTCTGGAGGGATGGAGGGACGAGCAGAGAAGAGGGAGACCGGAGGTGGCGACTGGCGACTGACGACTGACGACCAATGGACCAGGAGGTAGTAGGCGATGAGAAGGCAACTTGAATGTTGAATCTTTGATAGACCGTGGACGTGCTTCTTGGCGGTGGTGAGTGGCGCACTACTCTGGTTGCGGTGGTGAGGTGTGGTGAGTAGCAGACTCTCTATCTCTCAGCTGTCAGCTCTCATGGAGTCATGGTGCCATGGTGGTCTCTTATGGCCAAACCGTTTGGGAAGGGAAAGTGGGAAACAGGGGATGGAGGGAATGAGACGGATGGAGGCTAGGGTTCCACTTTCAACAGCAGTTTTTGTTTTTTTTTTATTAAGAAACGACGTCGTTTCCAGCGCAGAAAAAAAATAAAAAAAAAGTTCGAACCGGTCTGGGTTAAATGAAATCCGCCGGTTCACCGGTTCTGATCAAACCCGGACGGTTCAATCCGGGTCATTTCGGTTTGATTCTTTGTTCGGTTAGATGCTTCACCCGGACCGGTTATGGCACCGGTTCACCAGTTTTCTGGTCCGACCGGCTGGGTCGGTCCGGTTCTGACAACACTGCGACAGATGAGCCTCATCAGCCATAGGACAGGCATACATCATGTGCATTCTGTTTGTTTGTTTGCTATGCCTTATCTGGGAATGCCTAACTGAATATATTATGTTAACTGTAGTAATTGCTACTTGCACTACTTGCCTTCTACTTGTGATTGAAATTGTCTGTTTGTCTGTCTTTGCTAAATCATTGGTGATAGAGGAACGGAGGAAAGGCAGACAAGTTTTATGTTAAAGTTAGGTTTAAGTAAGTTTAGAATTTCCTAGACACCTACCCCTTTTATGGTTTCTGATTAGTAACTTAAGCTTTATAATCTGAGTGTCGGTGTTCTAGGATTGCCTCTGGCATTCCCAGGACCTTATATATTATGTATGTGGCACCTTTACCATGCTGAGAACCTCCGGTTCTCACCCCATACTGTGTTGATGTTTTTCAAATGCAAGTCGAGAGACACCTCGCTAGGCGTCTAGACTTCTGAAGCGGAGTGGTTCCTGAGTTCTTTTGTTGTTTGTTTATGTATGTATGTACTTAGCTTTCTCTCCAAATAACTTGTTTATTTTGTTCCTCTTAGAGGTTTAAGGAGAGTTAAGGTTATTTATCCTTGTATTTTGGGTTGATGGGAGATGTATATATGTATGTAAATATTCTCCGGCCAGCGTTGGCTTTGCAGGCTGAGTTAGGAGCTAGTTATTCTATATCCTTGACTCTCTAATCTCACTTTCTATTTAGTTATACTTGTAAACCTTACATTTCTTAGCATACAAATAATCTCGTTTTTCAAGGCTCCTAGGTATTATATTCTTTCTACAACTGTATGTATATATTTTATTTTAGAGGTCGTAATACCTCATCACCTCTATTTTACGGTTTAAGCGTAAAGCTCTGTGTGGTAGGGTGTTACATTATACATAAAATACAAGGTGGAGAATCTATATACATATATAAATATAAACAAAATATGTTCTTGAGTCCCAAGAGTTCTTCGCTTCATCCGAGTCAGACGCCTTGATATATGTATCTTTGGAATTCTTCTCTCATATTTATCTCTTACGCGAGTGATGAGATTTTCTGTTTAATGCTTTGCTTAACTTTTCTTCACAGGCTTCTAGTTAAAATTTCTTTCAACTATTATTATATATATTTTTACTTTTAGAGGTCGTAATACCTTGTCACCTCAACTTTATGACTTAAGCATAAGATTCTGTGTGGTAGAGTGTTACAGAAGGATTATTGACTCCAAGAGTGATCAATAGCAACTAGATTCAGTAGAATGATGGGTGAAGATTAGGAATACATTTATTCTTGGAGTCACCGTCAATAAATTTTTCCACGTATATATATTTATAATTTACATATAAATACTTGAGAGTTTTAGTTACCTTAAAAAAACTGCAATTCAACAAGGTTGCTATGTATATGATTTGGTAGAATGATGGGTGAAGATTAGGAATACATTTATTCTTGGAGTCACCATCAATAAATTTTTCCACGTATATATATTTATAATTTACATATAAATACTTGAGAGAGTTTTAGTTACCTTAAAAAAACTCCTTCAATTCAACAAGGTTCCTATGTATATCCTCATATCAGAGTCACACACACAGTTCTTTGTTATCAATGTTTGATGCTGTGTTGTTGCAATCTCCTTCAATTCAACAAGGTTCCTATGTATATCCTCATATCAGAGTCACACACACAGTTCTTTGTTATCAATGTTTGATGCTGTGTTGTTGCAATCTCCTTCAATTCAACAAGGTTCCTATGTATATCCTCATATCAGAGTCACACACACAGTTCTTTGTTATCAATGTTTGATGCTGTGTTGTTGCAATCTCCTTCAATTCAACAAGGTTCCTATGTATATCCTCATATCAGAGTCACACACACAGTTCTTTGTTATCAATGTTTGATGCTGTGTTGTTGCAATCTCCTTCAATTCAACAAGGTTCCTATGTATATCCTCATATCAGAGTCACACACACAGTTCTTTGTTATCAATGTTTGATGCTGTGTTGTTGCAATCTCCTTCAATTCAACAAGGTTCCTATGTATATCCTCATATCAGAGTCACACACACAGTTCTTTGTTATCAATGTTTGATGCTGTGTTGTTGCAATCTCCTTCAATTCAACAAGGTTCCTATGTATATCCTCATATCAGAGTCACACACACAGTTCTTTGTTATCAATGTTTGATGCTGTGTTGTTGCAATCTCCTTCAATTCAACAAGGTTCCTATGTATATCCTCATATCAGAGTCACACACACAGTTCTTTGTTATCAATGTTTGATGCTGTGTTGTTGCAATCTCCTTCAATTCAACAAGGTTCCTATGTATATCCTCATATCAGAGTCACACACACAGTTCTTTGTTATCAATGTTTGATGCTGTGTTGTTGCAATCTCCTTCAATTCAACAAGGTTCCTATGTATATCCTCATATCAGAGTCACACACACAGTTCTTTGTTATCAATGTTTGATGCTGTGTTGTTGCAATCTCCTTCAATTCAACAAGGTTCCTATGTATATCCTCATATCAGAGTCACACACACAGTTCTTTGTTATCAATGTTTGATGCTGTGTTGTTGCAATCTCCTTCAATTCAACAAGGTTCCTATGTATATCCTCATATCAGAGTCACACACACAGTTCTTTGTTATCAATGTTTGATGCTGTGTTGTTGCAATCTCCTTCAATTCAACAAGGTTCCTATGTATATCCTCATATCAGAGTCACACACACAGTTCTTTGTTATCAATGTTTGATGCTGTGTTGTTGCAATCTCCTTCAATTCAACAAGGTTCCTATGTATATCCTTCCTTTGCTCTCCCCCTCTCTCTGTCTCTCCTTCTCTTTCTCTGTCTCTCTCTTCTTTTCTCCCCCTCTCTCTCTTTTTCTCTTTCTCTCTCTGTCTTTATCTCCTTCTCTCCCCCCTCTCTCTCTTTCTCTCCTTCTCTCTCTCTCTTTGTCTCTTTCTTCTTGCGCTCTTCCTCTCTCTCCTCCCTTCTCTCTCTTCCTCTCTCTCCTCCCATTCCTCTCTCTACTCATCTTTCCCCTTCCCCTCTATCCTCTCCTCTATCTCTTCCTCCTCCTCCTCTCTCTCTCTCTTCCCTCTCTCTGTCTCCCCTCTCTCTCCTCTCTCCCTCTCCCCTTTTTCTCTTCTCTCTCTCCCTCTCTCTCTTTTCCTTTTTATCTCTCGCTCCTCTCTCTTTTCTTTCCTTCTTTCTCTCTCTCTCCTCTTCTTCCTTCTCTCTCATTCTCCTCTTTCTTCCCGTACTCTCTCTTTTCTCTTTCTCTATCAGCTTTTTCTCACTCTCTATCCCTCTCCTCTCTCTTTTTTCATCTTCTCTCCAAAACAAGAGAGAGGGAGAGGAGAGAGAAGAGAGAGAGGAAAAGAAGAAATATGAGAAGAGAGAAGAAGGGAAGGAGAGAGATAAGAAGAGAGGGAGAGGAGGGGAGAGAGGGAGAGAGAGAGAGAAGGAAAAGAGGAGGAGAGAGAGAGAGAGAAAGGAAGACAAAGAGAGGGGAAGGGGGGAGAGAGAGAGAGAGAGAGAGAGAATGAAGAGAGAAGAGGAGAGGGGGGGGAGAGAAAAGGAGAGAGATGGAGAAAAGAAGATAAAAAAAGTTACTCGTATCATTTAGAAAGAAAATTATTTACATTAGAAAAAATTATTTATAGAAAATGCTGAAAAGAGATAAGAAAGAAAAAAAACGAAGCAATGGAAGGGATTTCATTATTTACAAATGTTACTCGTATTATTTAAAAAGAAAAAATAATTTTTAGATTAAAAAATTCAATTTAAAAAAAAGGTTAAAATTTTGAATTTTTGTATATAAAAAAAGTTAATGTGTAAAAATCGATTTTTAGGTGTAAAAACAAATTTTTTGGTATAAAAATCAGTTTTTGGTGCAAAAAACTGGTTTTTTGGTGTAAAAACCGATTTTTTTGTGTAAAAACCGGTTTTATTTTAATAATCGGTTTCATATTTTACTAACCGATTAATAATCGATTTTATCATGTACAACCAATTTGGTTAACTAACTAAGACTATATTTTTTGTTAACTAAAAAATTGGTTTAGTTTTTGTATTAATCAAACCATAAACACCCCAATATATATATATATATAGAAACTTAGTTGAGGCAATGGGACAATGGCCCTCCTAAATTTTTTATAAAAAAATTAATAGTACCTTTTCAAAAAGTAAAAAATAGTTTAGTTGGCTTAAATATTTTACTATGACTTAAAATATCCAAATTTAATTTTCATCTCTTACTTTTATTGCACAACAGTTTTTATTTTTAATATTAAAAACATGTTGGATTTTGACTGAACTGTGTGGATTTTTGTTGGCTTTCACATAAAAAAAAAGATAAGAATAAAAAAAATCATCTAATAATCAAATCAAATAAAATATTAAACTTTTATGTTAAATTTTTTGTCTCTCCAAAATTTTGTTTCAAGCATTTAAACTATTATGTATTGAAATCTACTTTTCTTTCTTTTGTTTTAGTTTATATTTTTTTGTCTGGCAATGGTTTTCTAGGTTGGATTGTACATTGATATGAATTATAAGTAATGAAGAATGCGACAAAAATAAATTTATGCGTTGGCTTTCCTAATAAGCTAATATCTTTGCCTTTCTTAAAGTTCTTTTAATATTTCTAAATGGAAGTTAAAAATAAAAATTAAAGATAGAATACCATGATAGAAAAATTAGATCTGCAAAGTGCAAACCCCAAAACATAGTTAAATAGAAATCCAAGTAAAAATCAAATCTAAGTTTCAAATTATTAATTAAGTATTCATATTTAACAAAATCACGTTAAATTACAGGCCAAATTAGAACAAAAAAGTGTTCAAATTTGCTTTTTTTTTTTAATATTTACAATTAATAAATACTAAATAAAATAAATTTAGATTGTTTTTGTTATTTTTTTTTGTGTGTCTCAAACATTAATTATTGTTTGTTAAAATTAATATTAAATTTTCAAATAACATAAATGAGAAACAAAATAAATCTATATTTTGGTTAAAGATTTTTCTTTTAACACTAAATTTTAAAATATCTAAGATCCAACCCATATTATTCAGTTCTCAACAAATTTCACATTAATCTTATAACAGAAAAGTGAAAATAAACAACTTGAAATACACATTAATCTGTAAAAATAATTAGCTTTAAAATAAATAAAGCAATGGTTGAGAATTGATTGATTTAAGCTTTCAAACACCAACTTCTTGCTAAGCAAACCATACAGTCTTGATAATTTTTTTCTCATCAAACAGAAACTGTATCATGTAAAGATATTCTGATAATAGCTTTTCTTATCCTCAAATGAAAAGAGTAAGATAAATAAGAAAAATTAGAAAATTTGCGGAATAAGAGAATGTACTTTTATAGTTTTATGTCAATGTATCTAAATATTTTACTATAAATATAAATATTTCAAATGTTGCAGAAAAATCAGAATCTAGACCCATATTTAATTCCAAGTTCCAACTAACAAGAATAAATTAAACTAAACTACCTCCAATACTAACTATAAAGAATTATCAGAATTAATTACTTTCTTCATGTTTCATTCCTTGCTCTCTCACTGTCACGTCAATGCAGTCAACAAACCTTACAAAAAAGAAAAGAGGAGAATTTTCAATTTTGAATTCTGAATAATATATTCCATCAACTTATTCATTTGTATATTTCTTAACATGTAGTTGAACTAAAATTAATCGAATCTAATTCAATTTTAAAAATTAGCTTAATAAAAAATATCGAAATTATATTTAACAAATATATCATATTTGCTAAAACATCTATAACTGAATATTTAAAATTGAAATATGCAATATACATGTGACCCAACAAATATAAAATAGAATATATGATACCATATTGGGTGTGTTTGTAAAACACGTTGGAGAGGATAAAAGTGCGTTTTAATGCTTTGAACGCTGTTCTTTAATGTTTGTCAATTTTTCTTCTCTGAACGCCAACGTGATCTGGTTTACTAAAAGCAAGAAATTATATCTTCTGCGTTTACTCAACTTACGTTTAGGTTTGTTGCTAGTTATTATTGGTTTTTCTATAATTTTTTTAAAATAAATACTGAGAATATTAAAACAATTATGCCTGATAATAATCATTAATAAAATAAAAAAGGTTAATGATTGCACTAATAATCAAGAATTATAAAAGAAAAAAAAAAAGAGAATTGATTTGAATTGAATTGAATTAAGAGTTTTACCTCTCTAACGAAAAACGACCCAGGTTGAAATTGATGGTGGCTTTTTCTTCCTTGTTGGTTTAAAGAACTTGAAGAAGAATTGGAATCCCAACTCCAAGGAGTAAGAAAAGATTCATCTTTCTCAAGAAAAGATGTCAGACGAGGAGCAATGTCCACTGCCTTTGCCGTCGCAGTTGCACGACCACCACCAACGGTTGTTCTTTCTTCCACAGAGTAACCACCTTGTTGTTCTTGGTTCTTCTTGTTCTTAGTTTCTTGCTCTTGCTCCTCTATTATCTTCTTTATCAATTGTTGATGCTTGTAATTCTCCATCTGTTTCTCTTCATTATAGCGGTATTCCATTCATAACAAGGCAGATACAATAGTTAGTAAAGGACAAAAAAAACTTACATCAATATGTAAACAATAATTGTTCAAAAGTTATAGCATAAATATTATTTAAATATTTAAGACATCTAATAGGTACATGCCATGATGAAGAGAAAAAACAAAAGATTTTTTGATGGATTACTGGATAATTATTTTAGCTGTTGTTTGAAATTATTTTTTGCTATTTAGAATTATTTTCGCTGTTGTTTAATTAAATTGATTAAACTTCAATTTAACCAATAAACTATTGAACCAATAATTTTATCGGTTTATTGACTGGTTCGAATCTCTCATAACCTTAAAAGAGTAGGGAGAATTATTGACTAAGAGTGGTAAATAGTTTCAGTAAAATAATGGGTGAAGATTAGAAATACATTTATTTTTCGAGTCACCATCAATAGATCTTTTCACGTATATATATTTATAATTTACATATAAATACTTAAAAGAGCTTTACTTACCTTGAAAAAACTCCTTCAATTCAACAAAGTTGCTATGTATATCCAAGAGTCGCACACACCAGTTCTTTGCTATCAACTGTTGAAGTGTTGATGCTGTGTTGTTGCAATCATATATATAGGCATAAAAAATTTTCTAATTTGTTACTATCTTATCAAATAAAAAAGATTATTTGGGTGAATTTTTAAAAAAATATCTTTTTAAGTTATCTTTTTTCAAAAGATTTTACAAAAGAATAAAAATAATTTTATGTTTGAATATTTTATATAATTTTTTTATTTATTAGTTATATTTAAGTAAAATAAGATAAAAATATTTTTTGTTCATTTATTATATAAAAAATATATTTTTTTAAAAAAATTTAAAAAAATATAAACTATAA
>NC_029791.2:10131694-10135372 GCF_000816755.2 Arachis ipaensis | reverse complement strand
AATAAATAAAAATTCATATTTTTCTAAACATCATTTTTAAACTTTAATTCCTCAAATACGATTTTTTTTTTTACTCTATAAAAATTATAGAGTTCGCCTTACCCCAGCGAACTCCCTTAAAGTTTTTTGAAATCCGCATTTTTAATATATTTTAATCCATTATCATCATCTCCAAATAGTATATAGATCTATAAACAGTAAATAGGAATACACAAAAATACATAGACAACAAACATGGTTTATTCCGGTGTACCTATGTATTTCTGGAGATGATGATAATGCTTCAAGTAAAAACTCCGTTTGGGTTTGTGCTCGAAATTCTGAACTGAGGGGAGGTTCGGAGGGATCACTACCCTGCTGGAAAAAAGGTGATGTCAGCAATGAACAAGCTTGACACAAGCCTGTTGTTTTGCAGAAACATACATGCAAAGTAGTTGCAGCCAACTTCAAATTCAACTTTCTTCATGTTGCATCATGCTTGCAAGAATTGAACTCAGATTTTGATGTCTGCCTTAATTATATGCACACATTATAACAATGTAGCCTATGATTTCCTATTTCTGGGATCAATCACGGTTCACAAAAAGAATAGAACTTAACAAACACTAATTTTGAATAGACATTGACAATGAGCTTTCCCCAACCACCAGACAGACCTTTGCTTTATCTGTTTATCCAATACACTTAATTGTAGCACATCAATAAAATATGGTATGTACTAATACAGCAACCATTAATTATATAAGCTGATTGACATTAGGAATTGGTTATCAGAGTTTCACCATTAATTATATACAGTTCTGTTTGCACGAGTTGGAGCAACTAGACAATTTTGTGTATTGTTTTTTCAGTCACTAATATTGGAATGATGCTTTTAAGCTAACCGTGCATACAATAAAGTACTCAATCATTCTATCTATTTTTAATTTTTTATTCTTGTTATGGGACGATATAATGGACTAGCTAGATATGTCAAGATTCTCCAGATTAATGCTCAAGGCTTAGTTTGGAATATATATTATTAAGTTAATTAGTTGTAATTGTAATGTGAATCTATATAGTTTAAGTTCCATCACATAAATGAGTGGATATGCATTCTCTATTCATCACTATACACTTCTAATTGAGAATGCATGCCATGGTCTACGCTATAATGTACCCTGTTCTGACCTGGCCAGAGGTTTGTACATAAAAGGGAAAATTCAAATCCCAATTTATGGATTAATTACTAGTTGCAAGATTAGGGGGTGAACTTGAAGCTTGAGGCTAGAGTTACTTACTATTCTCCTGCATAAATCATCAATCTTTTCTGAAAGCACTTGAAATCTCTTGGTCTGCTTCTTTATTAAGGACGACACTTTGGATAGATCACTCTTACTGATCTTCTCCAAATTCAATAATTCCTGTTCAAGTAATTTGAGTTTAGAGGACACTCCCACAGAATCACCTTCTACCTTCCAAGGGACTCCCTTCTGAACCAAGGGGACTCCAGATCGGTTTTAGAGATTGAAGCTTACCGAATGAATGGATTGATTAGAGTAAGGCTTGTCAGTCAGTATCCACGCATCTACTGCTCTCAACTCTGTTCTTGCTTCTTCATTTTGATTCAATCCGTATTCTATAAAAATACTCTTTGAGAAGCAGCTACTTGAACACTTCCAACCTACAAAATCATCACATTATTAAGCAAAAACTTTTCTGTTTTTCCTCTACCTTTACAATTTGAAATCATTCATAGTTCAATTTTCTCTTCTACCTTCATATTCTTGTTGTTCTTTCTCAATAAATACTCAATGATATAATCCATCCCTATTCATCAAGAAGTCCAACAAGCTTCAGCTCTATATGAGGAAATTCAAATTATTAGCCACATTAGCTTCTCTAATAAGCACCCAACCCCAATCTGGTTCAACAAAATACTATCTTAATTAGGAATATGAAAGCTAATCAAATTTAATTAAGTATAAAACAGAGTTTGTTACACACAGAAAGCATATATATAAGAGGAAATAGGAAATGTAAAAGCATATATACTCCTCCTACTGCATGTGGACAGTACTCTTAATGTGAAACAGATGAAAACACATAATCGGTGGCGTTCTTAATTAAGTAATTTCCACACAGAAATTAAAATTTCACTAATTAATCAAGATCCATATTATGTATATTTATGAGCAGTGAAATTAAGTAAAGGTGATATTGGATTAGAGAGAGGGAAAATGAAGAGGTACGAACCAGGGATCGCTGGAATATTCGAAGAGCTTGCCTGTGGTAGAGAAGACGATGAGTGCGACTTCGGCATCGCATAGCACTGAGATTCCATGGATGTACTGTAGCGAGAACTCGATTCTCTTGTTGTTCGTAATCTTCACTCCGCCAACTCGAGCGCACTCTATGCTTAACCCTCTCACCTGAGCACACAAATTCGAAAGTAAACAAAGAAATTTCAGAAATGTAAGGTAGAGTTTGTTTTATGTTACCTTGGGAGGGTTGAGAACAGGGAAATAGACGGCTCTGGAAAGAGGTCTAGGGTTTGAGATTAGGGCGAGAGAGGGAGCTACGGGCATCGCTAGCGTTTGTGCCATGCTCGAGTTGTTCTTCTTCTTTCTCTGCTGCTAGAAAAAAAAAAAAGAAAGAAAAAAAAAACAGAAAAGAAAAATAATTCTCTTTGAGAACGTGACTTGCCTATTAATCTTATTCTCGATCCTCTTCAACTGCACTCTTCCCCTTCCCATCGATCCAAATTCCCTCTCTCTGCACTCTGCCGGAGAGTGCGGCGGCGAGAGGACGCTATGCGAGGAGATAGCTTACACATTGTTTGGATCTGTGAAAAATGAAAGGAAAGAAAACCTTTGAAGGGAAAATGAATGGAAAACTTGTTTTACGTCGTTTGGATGGAATAGAAAAGAGGGTGGAAAAGAAAAAAGTTGCATGGGGCCCATTTAATTTTTTTTCACCCATGACCTGCGAAGAAAACTGGAGAAGGAAGGAGAATTAGTAGCAAAATGACTTATATACCCTTGAGTTGTTTATAATTTGTGTATCATTTTATTATATAGTTTTTGGCAAAAAAAAATAGAGTTAGTTTTTTTTTATTATAGCATTTAAAAATTATTGAACAAGGAAGACAATAAAAAAATATTTATAAAAATAATATATTAAAATCTTGAATATTAAATTTAGTAACTCATTTTTTTTTAAAAAAAACTTAAATATATTAATAATGTATAATTTATATATAATATAAAAAGGGTATTAACACTATACTTTCATTTTCTTTTCTCTTAATTTTCTTTTCATCCAAACAAATGAAAAATTTCTCTTTATTTTCTTTCTATTCATTTTCTCTTCATCCAAACAACATATAAAAAAATCTACTTTTCCTTTTATTTTCTTTCCTTTCATTTTCTTTCCTCTCATTTTCCATCCTACATCCAAACACACTCTTAGGGTTAGGGTTGAAAAGTGATGGGTTTTTTTAATTTATTTTGAAATTTAGTTTATTCTTATTATTTAAAACAATGACTGATTTAACAATTTTCGTAAAATAAATAAGGAAGAGGTAATAAAATAAAGTATAAATAAAAAAATACTACTATTAATATTTATTAATATTATTATACTACTGTAAAAATAATATATTAATATCATATTATTATTGTATGAAGAAAAAAAATA
>NC_029791.2:10097491-10131515 GCF_000816755.2 Arachis ipaensis | reverse complement strand
TTAAATGTTGTAAAATAAATAAGAAAGAGGTAATAAAATAAAGTATAAATAGAAAAATACTACTATCAATATTTATCAATACTATTATACTACTATAAAGATAATATATTAATATTATATTAGTATTGTATGAAGAGAAAAAGTAAATAAGTGCTTTATTGTATAAGAAAAGAGAGAGAATATTTGTAAAAGAGAGAGAATATTTGTTGTTAATATTGTTGTGTGTATTGTCTCGTACCATACCTCCTATTTATATATGTATAGGGTTCATATTTTCAACCTTTATTAATGTAAATTCTTTTTTGGTAACATGAGAACTGAGTCACCCACATGATATTAATGGGCATCCATATCCTTTGTGTTTATCACAACACTCTTCCTTGGATGACCATTTAGGATTATTGTCTCGTTAAAACTTTACTAAAAAAATCCAGTGGGAAAAAAACCTTAGTGAAGGAAAAAGAGTACAATATCCTTTGTGACGGGGACTGTCTCATTAAAAACCTTGTCAAGAAAAACTCAATGGGAAAAAAACCTGACCAAGGAAAAAAGAGTACAGTCTCCCCCTCTTGTCAACATCATTTAATGTTTCGAAATCGGTGCATCCCAATCTCATGTACCAATCTTTCAAAGGAGGATTTTGGAAGTGACTTTGTGAATAAATCTGCCAGATTGTCACTTGAACGGATCTGTTGGACATCAATTGTCCCTTGATTTTGAAGATCATGAGTGAAGAAGAATTTGGGAGAAATATGTTTTGTTCTATCACCTTTGATGTATCCGCCTTTAAGTTGAGCAATGCATGTTGTATTATCTTCAAACAGGACAGTTGGAGTTATCTTATGATCAATCAGTCCACATGATGACAGGATATATTGGATCAAACTCCTGAGCCAAAAACACTCGCGACTTGCTTCATGTATCGCTAGTATTTCAGCATGATTAGAGGAGGTTGCTGCTATCGTTTGTTTCGTGGACCTCCATGATATAGCTGTACCACCATATGTGAACAGGTATCCTGTTTGAGATCTCCCTTTGTGAGGATCAAACAAGTATCCAGCATCTGCATAGCCAACTAGTTGTGACTTGGATCCATAGGGATAGAACAATCTCATATCAACCATTCCATGAAGATATCGAAAGATTTGTTTGATTCCACTCCAATCTCTTCTGGTTGGAGAGGAATTATATCTTGTTAGTAAATTCACAACAAATGATATATCGGGTCTTGTATTATTAGCAAGATACATTAGCGCTCCACTGTCACTAAGATATGGTACTTCAGGACCAAGGATATCTTCATTTTCTTCTTTAGGACGGAATTGATTCTTTTCCACATCCAAAGATCTTACTATCATGGGGGTACTCAAGGGATGTGACTTATCCATATAAAATATTTTCAAAATCTTTTCTGTGTATGTCGTTTGATGAATAAAGATCCCATTTTTTGTATGCTCGATCTGCAGGTCGAGACAAAATTTAGTCTTTCCAAGATCTTTCATCTCAAACTCTTCTTTTAGAGTTTTTATAATTGTTGGAATCTCTTCAGGAGTCCCAATGATATTTAAGTCATCAACGTACACAGCAATTATAATGAATCTAGATGCAAATTTCTTTATGAAAACACACGGGCAGATATCATCATTCTTGAATCCGTTTTTGGCCAGATACTCAGTAAGACGATTATACCACATTCGTCCAGATTGTTTCAGACCATATAAAGATCTTTGCAATTTAACTGAGTATAACCCTTGCGAATATTCATTGGATGGTTTAGATATCTTTAGTCCTTCAGGGACTTTCAATAAATATCCCGATCTAATGAGCCGTATAAATAGGCTGTTACCACATCCATTAAATGCATATGTAGTTTATGATATGTGGATAAACTGACCAAATAACGTAATGTTATCGCATCCACTACAGGGGAATACGTTTCTTCATAATCTATACCGGGCCTCTATGAAAAACCTTGTGCTACAAGTCGAGCTTTGTAGCGTAAAACTTCATTTTTCTCATTTCGTTTTCTCATTTCGTCCACTACAGGGGAATACGTTTCTTCATAATCTATACCGGGCCTCTATGAAAAACCTTGTGCTACAAGTCGAGCTTTGTAGCGTAAAACTTCATTTTTCTCATTTCGTTTTCTCACAAATACCCATCGGTATCCAACAGGTTTTACATCTTTTGGTGTACGGATTACAGGTCCAAAGACTTCACGTTTTGCAAGTGAGTCTAACTCAGCCTTCATGACTTCTTTCCATTTTGGCCAATCATTTCTTTATCGACACTCTTCGATTGATCTTGGCTCAAGATCCTTACTTTCATGTATGATATTTAATGCCACATTATATGCAAATATTTCATTGACAATTGTCTTATTTAGGTCCCATTTCTTTCCTGTAAAGACATAATTTATCGAGATCTCGTCATTTTCACAATTTTCAGGTACCTGAACGTCTTCTGGCGTTAAAACTATATCGGAATTTTGGACAACTGCAGGTGTCTCTACTATGTCTTTCTCAACAGGAATAGTATTTACCTCTTTTCTCTTTCGAGGATTTTTATCTTTGGAACCGACAGGTCTGCCACGCTTCTGGCGTGTATTTGCTTCGGTGGCAATTTGTCCAACTGGGACATCAATTCGAATTGGGACATTTTCCGCTGGTATATACGACTTGGTTATCCTCTTTGTATCAGAAAATGCATCAGGCAATTCATTTGCTATTCTTTGCAAATGTATAATCTTTTGATCTTCTAATTCACATTGCCCTGATCGAGGATCTAAATGCATCAAGAATGATTCATTCCAATTAAGTTCCTTTTCAGGAAACTTATTCTCTCCCCCTAATGTTGGAAATTTCGATTTATCAAAATGACAATCCGCAAACCGGGCTTTAAATACATCTCCAGTTTGTATCTCAAGATACCTCACTATAGAGGGAGAATCATATCCAATTGGGATCCCATTTTGGTGCGATTAGGTGGTGCAATAGGAACATATATCGCACACCCGAATATTCTTAAATGGGAAACATTTGGCTGCTAGCCAAAAGCTAATTGCATGGGAGAGAACTGATGGTAACTTGTTGGCCTCAAACGAATAAGTGCTGCGGCATGTAAAATAGCATGCCCCCAAACCGAAGTTGGGAGATTTGTTCTCATAAACAAGGGTCTAGCAATTAATTGGAGGCGTTTAATAAGCGATTCTGCTAACCCATTTTGTGTGTGAATATAAGCTACTAGATGTTCAACACTTATTCCATTAGCCATACAATAAACATCAAAAGTTTGAGAAGTAAATTCACCAGCATTATCAAGACGAATTGCTTTGATTGGATTTTCTGAAAATTGTACTTTTAATCGAATAATTTGAGCCAATAATCTCGCAAACGCCAGGTTGCGAGAAGATAATAAGCACACATGTGACCATCTCGAAGATGCGTCTATTAGGACCATAAAATATCTAAATCCACATGGTGGATGAATAGGTCCACATATATCATCTTTAATCCTTTCTAGGAATTCAGGGGACTCAAATCCAATCTTTACTGGTGATGGCCTTAAAGTTAACTTCCCTTGAGAACATGAAGCACAATAAAATTCACTAGTTTTAAGAATCTTCTGATTCTTTAGTGAATGTCCATGGGAGTTTTCAATAATTCTCCTCATCATGGTTGTTCCCAGATGATCCACTCAGTCGTACCAAGTTATGAATTCAGTTAGGCTAGTAAACTTCTGGTTTACAGTGGCATGCGATTCAATTGCACTAATCTTGGTATAATATAACCCAGATGAAAGTGAGGGCAACTTTTCTAATATAACCTTTTTATTTGAATCATGAGTTGTGATACATAAGTACTCATGACTTCCCTCATTCATAGTCTCAATATGATATTCATTTCGGCAAATATCTTTAAAACTCAACAAGTTTCTTCGAGATTTGGTAGACAATAGTGCATTATTTATTATGAATTTTGTTCCTCCGGGAAACAAAATTATAACTCTTCCAGAACCTTCAATCACATTGCCTGAGTCAATAATAGTATTAACACATTCTTCTTTTGGCAGAAGATGGGTAAAATATATATCACTTTTGAGAATAGTGTGCGAACTTGCACTATCCGCAAGGCATACATCTTCATTACATATCCTTGCCATTCTCTTCAAAGACAAATAATAATAAAATGCACAGTTAAATTGAATACTTGATCGGAATTATTTTTCTAAGAAATAGTGCACATAAAAATAATGTCATATACTAAAATTTTATTTTAAAAACATGACATATTTATTGATTTCAAAATTCATAAACATTAATATTTCATTATTTATATACATCATATTTGAAACTTAAATACATAGGAAATAAAACTTAACAATAAGTTCTTTACATTATTTATTTACATAAATACTTATCAATCCCTCATATTAAACTATTCCATCATTGATCAAATGACCAATATTTCTTTCAGGATCCTCAAAGAAATCAGATACATCATAATGAGTGGTGGAATTCTCAGCATCATTTGAAATAAAATTCGTTTCCTTTCCTTTGTCATTCTTTTTCAAAGATGCTTGGTAAAGATCAACTAGGTGCCTTGGGGTACGACAGGTACGTGACCAATGACCCTTTCCACCACCACGAAAACACTTATCCTCTGTTGATTTATTTTGCCCAGAGCTTCTTTCTTTATCCCACTTCTGGTGAGATCCTCTCTTTTGAATATAATTATTTTTCCTTCCATAAATTTTCTTGTTATTAAAACCTTGCCATTTACCTCTTCTAGGGTAATTTGCCGCATTTACTTCAGGAAATGGGGCGGCGCCAGCTGGGCGCGCTTCATGATTCTTTAAAAGCAACTCATTGTTGCGTTCAGCAACAAGAAGGCAAGAAATTAACTCAATATTTTTTAAATCCTTTTTCTCGATATTGCTGCAGGAGCACATTCGAGGCATGGAAGGTTGAGAAAGTTTTCTCCAACATATCATGATCAGTTATCTTTTTCCCACATAATTTCATTCGTGAGGTGATTTGAAACATTGCAGAATTATATTCATTTATGGATTTAAAATCCTGCAGACGCAAGTGCGTCCACTCATATCGGGCTTGAGGAAGTATCACCGTTTTTTGATGATTATACCTTTTTTCAAGGTCTTTCCAAAGATCTGTAGAATTTTTTAATGTGAGATATTCATTTTTCAATCTTTCGTCAAGACGACGAAGAAAAATCATGGCTTTGGCTTTATCCTTCTGGGATGCATTATTTTCAGCCTTAATGGTATCTCCAAGATCCATTGAATCAAGATGGATTTCAGCATCTAGTATCCATGATAAATAATTGTTTCCAGATATATCAAGAGCATTGAATTCAAGATGAGAGAGTTTCGACATAATGAAAATTTGTTACCTTAGTCTTCCTAAAAATTTGATCAGAGTCTTGTGCTGATAACGTGTTGTAAAATAAATAAGGAAGAGGTAATAAAATAAAATATAAATAGAAAAATACTACTATCAATATTTACCAATACTATTATACTACTGTAAAGATAATATATTAATATTATATTAGTATTGTATGAAGAGAAAAAGTAAATAAGTGCTTTATTGTATAAGAAAAGAGAGAGAATATTTGTTGTTAATATTGATGTGTGTATTGTCTCGTATCATACCCCCTATTTATACATGTATGGGGTTCATATTTTCAACCTTCATTAATGTAAATTCTTTCTTAGTAACATGAAAACCGAGTCACCCACATGATATTAATGGGCATCCATATCCTTTATGTTTATCACAACAACAATTAATTAATTTGTAATTTTCATTTTTTAGTTGGTCACAAATTCGGTTGTTAATAGATACCGATTTAGTGACCAACTGTTCTAATGCTAAGATTTTATAGTTGGTCGCTAAAATCGATCGCTATATTAACTGTTAGCAACCGATTTAGCGACCGCTACTTTAACGACCGAATTAGCCACAAATTATTTTATAAACATATTTTTAAATCGGTTGCTAATTCGATCACTAAATTATTAAATAACAACCAATTTAGCGACCAAATGTTTTAAAACCAGCATTTTATAGTTGATTGCTAAATCGATCGCTATCTTAACACTTAACAACCGATTTAGCGACTAACTTCTTAGCGACCGATTTAGCGATCAACCACCATTAAACTTATTTTTATATTGGTCGCAAAATCGGTCGCTAACTTAAAAATAGCGACTGATTTAGTCACCAACATACCCTAAAAGCTTGTTTTTTGTTTTGGTCGCTAATTCGGTTGCCAAGTTAAAAAAATAGTGACTGATTTTAGCGACCGACTAGATTGGCTTTGTCATCGGTAGCTAAATCGGTCATAAATTTTTATTTTAGCGACCAATTTAGCAACCAAGAGTGGGTGGTCACTAAATCGGTCGCTAATTGAAATTTAGCGACTGATTTAGCAACCAAATTTTTTTTAAATCCTAAAAAATTTTGGTTGGTCGTAAAATCAGTTGCTAATAGTGAGCGATTTTGTTGGTCGCTAAAATCGGTCGCTATTTTAAAACTTTCTTATAGTGATTAAGTCATATTTAACAAGGATTTTTTTAATTATAAGTCGTATTTTATTTTGAAAAAATTTATTTATATTTTTTACTCCAAGATCCATTGAATCAAGATGGATTTCAGCATCTAGTATCCATGATAAATAATTGTTTCCAGATATATCAAGAGCATTGAATTCAAGATGAGAGAGTTTCGACATAATGAAAATTTGTTACCTTAGTCTTCCTAAAAATTTGATCAGAGTCTTGTGCTGATAACGTGTTGTAAAATAAATAAGGAAGAGGTAATAAAATAAAATATAAATAGAAAAATACTACTATCAATATTTACCAATACTATTATACTACTGTAAAGATAATATATTAATATTATATTAGTATTGTATGAAGAGAAAAAGTAAATAAGTGCTTTATTGTATAAGAAAAGAGAGAGAATATTTGTTGTTAATATTGATGTGTGTATTGTCTCGTATCATACCCCCTATTTATACATGTATGGGGTTCATATTTTCAACCTTCATTAATGTAAATTCTTTCTTAGTAACATGAAAACCGAGTCACCCACATGATATTAATGGGCATCCATATCCTTTATGTTTATCACAACAACAATTAATTAATTTGTAATTTTCATTTTTTAGTTGGTCACAAATTCGGTTGTTAATAGATACCGATTTAGTGACCAACTGTTCTAATGCTAAGATTTTATAGTTGGTCGCTAAAATCGATCGCTATATTAACTGTTAGCAACCGATTTAGCGACCGCTACTTTAACGACCGAATTAGCCACAAATTATTTTATAAACATATTTTTAAATCGGTTGCTAATTCGATCACTAAATTATTAAATAACAACCAATTTAGCGACCAAATGTTTTAAAACCAGCATTTTATAGTTGATTGCTAAATCGATCGCTATCTTAACACTTAACAACCGATTTAGCGACTAACTTCTTAGCGACCGATTTAGCGATCAACCACCATTAAACTTATTTTTATATTGGTCGCAAAATCGGTCGCTAACTTAAAAATAGCGACTGATTTAGTCACCAACATACCCTAAAAGCTTGTTTTTTGTTTTGGTCGCTAATTCGGTTGCCAAGTTAAAAAAATAGTGACTGATTTTAGCGACCGACTAGATTGGCTTTGTCATCGGTAGCTAAATCGGTCATAAATTTTTATTTTAGCGACCAATTTAGCAACCAAGAGTGGGTGGTCACTAAATCGGTCGCTAATTGAAATTTAGCGACTGATTTAGCAACCAAATTTTTTTTAAATCCTAAAAAATTTTGGTTGGTCGTAAAATCAGTTGCTAATAGTGAGCGATTTTGTTGGTCGCTAAAATCGGTCGCTATTTTAAAACTTTCTTATAGTGATTAAGTCATATTTAACAAGGATTTTTTTAATTATAAGTCGTATTTTATTTTGAAAAAATTTATTTATATTTTTTAATTTTTTTAAAAATAAAATACGATTTATAATTAAAAAAAATTCTTGTTAAATATGGCTTATTCCAGTGTACCTATATATTTCTGGAGACGATGATAATGGTTGCCATTGTTAAATATGGCTTATTTTTTTAATTTATAATTAAAAAAATTCTTGAAGAAACCATACTTGTTATATGTATATTTTTGTGTACTCCTATATACTGTTTGTAGATCTATATACTATTTGGAGACGATGATAATGGATTAAAAACGCGAATTTCAAAAACTTAAATGGAGTTCGCTGCAGATAAGGCAAACTCTATAATTTTTATAGAGTTTGCCGAAAGTGCAGTCGTACTTGCTCTAAACAAAAAAGATTATATTTAAAAAATTAGTTTAAAAATGGTGTTTAGAAAAATATGAATTTTTTTTTTATTTTATTTCTGAAAAAATCCTACATTTGTCGTCTCCCTTGAACCAAATACTTGCATAATGAACCTTAATTAAAATATTTCAACACATGCTATAGCGTTAAATTTTTAGTACTAAATTTCAACAAATATTTTTCTATTGCAGCTCTCTACACAAATGGAAGATTCGAAATTCCTAGGCACAAGCACAATCAATATCACCGTAATGTTTTTTGTTGGAATAAATTAATTTTAATGACCAACATCATCCATATTGAATCACCAAAAATATATATATCATAATGCGGAAGCGTACCTGAATTCATAAACATGAATCATACGATTGGAAGAGTTTGGATCTTGTGGTTCTTTCGATCTTCCTCAACCAAAGCCTTCTGTATTCCTAGGAGGCTGAACTGCAACTCTTTTGATGGGGAAAGAGCAACAAATGCGGCTTTGGTATATTGAGGACCAAAACCCTGAAGGTCTATTTATATTTGAATATGACACCCATTAAACCCTTAAACCCAAATAAAATAGTATCTAAAGCCCAAAAGATAATATATCTAAAATCCAAAAAAGATAATTATCTAAGGAACAAAAGATAATTATCTAAGGAACAAAAGATAATATCCGGTTTTATTCTCATTTAATTCCAAATCAAAAGTAATAATGACTTATTCAATTTAGCATTTATAACAATAAATGAGATCACCATTATATAAGTCATTTATTTTGAAATAGCATAATTTGTTATTATAATTAATATATGTATTGCCCACAAATAAGTTAGGAAATCAAATAATTTTCTAACAATCTCGCACTTGGGCTATACATATATTATTTCTTGACATAATCACATCTTTATAAACTTTATGCGCGTATCTGAATGCTATTTCTCTCATTACTTTAACAATCTGGTCCGTCTCATACATTAGATATGGAACTACCGCAGCTTTTATCACATTAAATGCCGTGACTAAACCACGCCAATCACCATCCTAATATACTTAACGACATAGATCAAATTTGGATGAGTAATATGGAAATTACATGCCAAGTGATCTCATGCATGTCTATTTCCAACTGGTCCAACTTTATTGAGATCAAACACAATACAAATATTGCAAAATGAACATTTCACATAACATGAAATAAACCATCAACTTAATTCTGCAGAAAAATAACTCAATTATCTGTCATAGGACATATATCATAAAATAAACTCCCACTAAACCAAAGCATCACAAATATTGACACTCATCCGAGCAGTGTGCTCTTGAAAGACTTTAGGGATCAATTCCTTGGTTAATGAGTCTGCTAGCATATACTCTATTCCTATATGTCCTATGGAAATCTGTTTTTTTTTCTTAAACTTTCTCCTTAACAACTAAGAACTTGATATCTGTATGCTTCGATTTTGTCAAGCTCTTACTGTTATTGGAGTATAGTACTGCTGACTTATTGTCACAAAATATCCTTAATGACCTTTCAATGTCATCTACTATATGAAGCTCAGTGACAAAGTTTCGCAACCATATGCCATGAAATCGAAATCGGAATCAGAGTTCCTAATGATCTCCAAATTTTCTGATCTCCGATAAATAAGCATGTAATCCTTTGTTCGCTTTAAATAACGCATTACGCGTTTAACAGCTATCCAATGATCCATGCCTGGATTGCTCAAGTATTTATCCAACACTCCCACTATAAATGATATATCGGGATGTGTGCAGACTTGGGCATACATTAAATTCCCTAGTGCTGATGCATAAGGTTTATCATGTATTGCTATCTTCTCAAAATCATTTTGGGGTATTGCTTGAGACTAATCTTGTCTCCTTTAGCTACGGGTGTGTCCATTGGTCTACAACTTTCTATGACATATCTATTTAAAATCTTTTTGATATAGTTCTTTTGTGATAATCCAAGAATACCTTGAGAGCAATCTCTTAGTATCTTGATTCCTAATACCAAAGAGGCATCACCAAGATCTTTCATTTCGAATTTGTTCGATAGAAATTTCTTAGTTTCATGCAACAAGCCTATATCACTATTGGCAAGTAGAATGTCATCAACATGTAAGACCAAAAGGATGTATTTACTCCCACTGAACTTGCGGTATACACACTCATCTATAATATTTACCTCAAAACCATGAGGTAATGACTTAATTAAACTTGTGATACCATTGACGGGAAACTTGTTTGAGACCATAGATGGATTTTCTTCTTTTTCTATTGGATCTCCTTAATGACACTTCTTGAGGTTGTTAAGCTTGCTGTATGGGTTGGGTTTGAGGAGGATTCTCATTATTTTTCTGTACTGTAGCAGTATCTTGAGCAACAACAATATTCTCATTGTTCTCTTGTACTGTAGCTGGATTTACAACAGGATTCTCATTGTACTTTTGTACTATAACTGTATCTTGAACAATAATAGGCACAAGGTCCTGATCATTGTCAGTTATAGAATCCTCATCAAAAGCAACATTCCTAATATTTCCTTCCCCCAAACTCAACATCCTCAAGAAATCTCGCATTTTCCGTCTCAAAAATAGACCTTGATGCAGGATTGTAAAACTTGTACCCCCGTGAACGCTCAGCGTAACCAACAAAGTAGCAACTAATTGTCCTTGAGTCCAATTTTCTTTCATACGGCCTATAAGGTCGCGCCTCAGCTGGACATCCCCAAATATGCAAATGCTTTATACTAGGCCTTTTCCCAGTCCAAATTTCATATGGGGTTTTGTTAACTGCTTTGCTTGGCACCCTATTAAGGATGTACACTGCGGTCTTTAAGGCTTCTCTCCAGAGTGATTCAGGTAAGGAAGAATGACTAATCATACTTCTCACCATGTCCTTAAGAGTTCGGTTCCTTCGCTCTGCAACACCATTCATGTTAGGTTTGCCTGGCATAGTGTATTGCGGAACAATACCACACTCCTCTAGGAAAAGAGCAAAAGGCCCAGGACGTTGCTCACCTGAACCGTCATATCTTCCGTAGTATTCACCACCACGATCAGATTTGACAGCTTTAATTTTCTTTCCAAGTTGAAGTTCAACTTCAGCTTTGAAAGACTTGAAAACATCCAAGGCTTTGGACTTTTCATGAATTAAATATAGATACCCGTAACGAGAGTAATCATCTATGAACGTAATAAAGTACCGTTGTCCATTCCAAGAGACAGTAGGGAATGGGCCACATATATCGGTATGTATTAGTTCTAAGACATCTTTAGCTCTCTCGGCACCTATTTTTCTTTCGTTTGTCCTTTTCTCCTTTATGCACTCAATGCAGACTTCAAAGTCCGCCAAATTTAGGGGTCCGAGAATTCCATTCGACACGAGCCTCTGAATTCTCTGTTTAGAGATGTGGCCTAGGCATTTGTGCCATAATGATGCCGAATTCTCATTCAGTTTTTGTTTTGTACCCGTTTGCAGTATTTCATTATTATAGGAATTTAAGTTAAGCCTATATAGATTATCCACCAAATGACAAGAGCAAATATTATTCGAATTGTAAAAAAGACTGACTTTATTGTCTCCGAATGAACAAAAATAACCTGATTTGTCCAAACGAGAAACAGAAACCAAATTTCGTCTAAATGACGGTACATGAAATGTCTCTAATAAATCCAAGTAAAATCCACTCGTGGAACATAATCTAAAAGTTCCTATAGTTTCGACTGCAACTATATTGCCATTTGTCACGTAGATGTATCTTTCAGCATCACTTGGCGGTCGGCTCCACAGGCAACCTTGCATAGTGACACTTACATGAGTAGTAGCAGCAGAATCTACCCACCAAGTATCAACAGGTGCATAACTTAAACTAGCCTCAGAACAAACGAAAGTAAGAATTATACCCTTCTTTACATGCCAATTGGCATATTTGGTACAATCCTTCTTCATGTGTCACACCTTCTTACAGAAGAAACAAGTTGAAACTTGATCTTGTTTCTTAGCCTTTTTCTGCTGAGAAGGCACATCCGCAGTAGTATCACGCTTTTTTTTTATACTGAGAAGATGAAGCCATGTGAGCACTTTCAGTCTTATCTTGCTGCAGCCTCTCTTCTTCTTGCACACAGTGAGATATAAGCTCATTTAAGGACCAAGTGTCCTTCAGAGTGTTATAACTCACTTTGAATTGCCCAAAGTGTGCAAGAAGGGAAATCAAAATGAAGTGCACAAGTAAATCTTCAGACAACTCTAACTTTAGTGCTTTCAATTTTGAAGCAAGATGAGACATTTCCATAATGTACTCCCTTATGTTCCCTTTACCTTTATACCTCATGGAGACAAATTTGCTCAAAAGGCTACTTGCCTCCGCCTTTTCATTCTTAGTAAAGAATTTTTCAACATCTTTCAGGAACTGTTTGGCATCTTTATCCTCAGTAATTGAGCCCCGAAACGCCTCAAGAATTGAGCGTTTCATGATCATAATGCTCATTCGATTGGATCTCTCCCACTTCTCTATTTTAACCTCATTGAGGTTTTCTGGAGTGGAAGTGAGTTTCTCCTCTCGAAGAGCTATATCTAGATCCATACAATCGAGGACAATCTCCACGGTATCCTTCCAAACTTTAAAGTTTGAACCATTCAGCATAGGAATACTGCTAATTTGCGCATAAACATTGGTAGCTAAAGCCATAGTTTCTGGATTAGAACAAAAAGAACATGCAGTAAATATTAGTTAATTAATGGGTAAAAAAATCCATATTGAGATATCCAGCACAACATTAATTTTCAATCTTTGGATAGAAAAATTAACTGTAAGTGATACTCTCATTGCAGTAATCAAATATTGTCAAAATTCCTGTCACACATTAAGCCTTTCTTTGAACCGACTTAATGCGCACATGGAGACTTAAACTTCGCAACCTATTTATTACCGCATATATTTTCTATTAATTGGCCAAACAATAACCTTCCTTTGGGCCGATTATTGATCGCATAATTAATAAGAAATAAACAAAAGTGTGCAATGCTTATTATTTGGCCAAACAATAAACTTCCTTTGGGCCGACACATAAATAATAAGTATTACTTTATTCTTAGTTACCCAAATATTTATTTACCATTAATATGTGTATGTAATTCGGCCAAATATAGACCTTCCTTTGGGCTGACAAATATTCGCATGAATTACATATCATCATATTCCTAATGTTTTGAATAAATTAATTTTCACAAAATAGACTACTTTGGCAGCATAATGTTCAATCAATTTATTTCAAAACCAAATCTTTATAAAATAGGTGGGTATAATAATCCAAATTATTACTAGTGTCCTTATGTAACAATTAAATAATATTTTTTATTATTCAAATATTATTAATATATATATATAACTTGGCCAAATATAAATCTTCCTTTGGGTAGATCAATATTTACATAAGTGACATATACATAATAATCCTTATATCCTAAAAGAAATTATTTAATTAACTTTATACCAAATTAATGGCAAACGTAATTAAATCTGAGATAATTCAATAATATTCTATCAATGTTTTAAAAAAAAAGTCATCATTATTTATTTATTTATTTATTTATTAAAAATAATTGTATGAGCATCATCTCAAAAAAAAGAAATAACTGAAACACTATATTTCCATCATAAGTGCAAACAGTACAACTATGTGTATAGCCAAAGTAATACGATGGTTTTTACGAATTTTCTAAGCATAACAGGACGTGTGTATGCATACATATAAGGAACCACGATGGCATACATACATGAAATATGATGCACGCACATAACAAAAATACACAGGTGTACAGTGACAATAAATCGAATCGTATATATATGTATATAGTTTTACTGTGCAACAATTCCAAATGTATACGATGTACGTATATACACATATATATTAATTCAAAAGGAATAATAAACTAAATATTTTGATGATTAAATTATGGATGGCTCTGATACCACTTGTTGGAATAAATTAATTTTAATGACCCCAGAATATCCATATTGAATCACCAAAAATATATATATCATAATGCGGAAGCGTACCTGAATCATAAACATTGAATCATACGATTGGAAGAGTTTGGATCTTGTGGTTCTTTCGATCTTCCTCAACCAAAGCCTTCTGTATTTCTAGGAGGCTGAACTGCAACTCTTTTGATGGGGAAAGAGCAACAAAGGCGGCTTTGGTATATTGGGGACCGAAACCCTGAAGGTCTATTTATATTTGAATATGACACCCATTAAACCCTTAAACCCAAACAAAATAGTATCTAAAGCCCAAAAGATAATATATCTAAAATCCAAAAAAAATAATTATCTAAGGAACAAAAGATAATATCCGGTTTTATTCTTATTTAATTCCAAATCAAAAGTAATAATAACTTATTCAATTTAATATTTATAATAATAAATGAGATCACCATTATATAAGTCATTTAATTTGAAATAACATAATTTGTGATTATAATTAATATATGTATTGTCCACAAATAATTTCCTAACATTCTTGTCATCCAGACTTGGTGGCGCTAATTTCCGCATATTTATTACCCTCTCAACCATCTTGGTGCCAATTACAATAGGATTGACATTGTCATTTGCTTTTGAGTACCCACGACTGACAGCAGGCATAGAGCTTCCTGTAGGATGAGAACCGCCAGAGGACCGTCCTCTAGAAGGAGAACATGATTGCCGCCTTGGTCTGCCGCTAGGAGCTGGCTCAACAGATGAAGACCGAGAACTGGGTGCTCCAGGCCTCCCCCTAGTTGCTGACAGTGGCCTTTCTGGTAGTGATGTCCTCAAATTGGGTGGAGCATCAAGTGAAAAGCCAGGCATCTCAGATGGATTCCATGGTCTTGATCTTACAGTTGGTGAAGTGCCACGTGAAGATGCTGGTTGCCGTGACACCACCGGAGCTGGCTTGGAGATTGAAGAAGCCTTAGCTGAAGGAGCAGATATGCTGGGTGCACTTGATGGTGTGGTTGGTCGCCTAGTTGGAGTAGATGCCCTTGATATGGACCTGGATGAAGGTACGGTAGGCCTGCTAGTTGGTGTTGAAGATCTTACAGTAGATCTTGACAAAGGTGTAGAGGATCTAGCTGGAACTGTGGGTTTAGTTGCAGCGACCGTAGTCTTGGAGGCAGAAATCATACTCTTTGTAAGAGAAACCACAGGCTTGGTTGTAGAAGATGTGGTCTTGTTTGTAGCAACCGCCGTCCTAGCTGAAGATAAGGTAGCCCGAGAAGTAGGTGTTGAAGATCTGGGTTTTGAAGCTGTGGTCAATGTAGGGCGCCCAGTAGGAGAAGTCATTGATGATGAGGGGCCTCCTAGTTACGCCACTAGATGAACTTAACCCGGGCAAGCTAAGGAAGCTGGTTGTGAATATATGTTTAAAGATCTAATTTAAAATTTAAAGATCTAGTTATATTTTTCTTAAATTAGTAGAATATTTTTATATGTTTATAGATCTAGTTATATATTTTTAATTGTGAATATCTTTAATTTGCAGATAAATATTTTGTTAATTTTAATATTTTTAATATTAAAAATAATTTAATTATAAAATTAAAAATAGTATAAAAATTTAATTAATATATATATATTAATTAAATTTTTATACTATTTTTAATTTTATAATTAAATTATTTTTAATATTAAAAATAATTTAATTATAAAATTAAAAATAGTATAAAAATTTAATTAATATATATATATTAATTAAATTTTTATACTATTTTTAATTTTATAATTAAATTATTTTTAATATTAAAAATAATTTAATTATAAAATTAAAAATAGTATAAAAATTTAATTAATATATATATATTAAATTGAAAATTTAATAAAATTATAGAGACAATTAGAATAATAAAATCATTCCTAAAATATCATCTGTCAACGCTTAATCTTATTAAAAATTTATCTATTTTAATGAACTTAGATATTGAGGCATGCTTAATTTAAGAAAGGAGAAATACAAAATATAATCAAAAGCATGATAGAATCATGGAAGGTATATACTATAAGAAAAAATATAGGTACCAACATATTATCTGCTAATTTATTGTCAACAATAATTAATTATTATATTTTAAACACATATATAAAGAGGCACATCTAAATTTTTTTTTATAAAGACACTTCCATTAAACACAGTCATAAAAAAGACATTTTTATTAAACATATCCACAAAAATATTTCCATTAAACACAGTTATAAATAAGAGTTGACAGAAATTGGCAGAAATACTGTTAATAACGTAGCGGGGTTGATACTATAAATATGACTTGTATAATGAACAGAGAGTAAATATTATCAACATGCATTAATCCCAAAATCTTTTGTAATCTGATATTATTATTGGATTTCGTTATTGTCAACCATTCAAACTATTATGTATTGAAGTCTACTTTCTTTTCTTTTTTTTTAGTTTTTTTTTCTATATAACCATGTAACCAAGTTGGTCAAAACTAAAAATAAATAATGTGCTTCTAATCTCATTAAATAAACGTGATTTCTATGCGTCCCATACAAACGAAACGACTCTTCATTCGCTCTTCGTTATGAAGAAACATTCCTTCTTCTACAACACACACGAAACCGTTTTGTCTCTTCAAATATCTCTAAAAATCACTCAAATTTCAGTCAAGTTTTTTACGAAAACCACTACTCCAGCAGAATCGAGAGAAAATTTGGCAAGGAAGAACAAAAAAAGAACGAAAACAGCATCACAGACTACAAAAGGTATGAAAAAAACTACTGTTCATATGAAATCTTGCAATGTCGCATTTCTCCTAGTTGCATTTTAGGTTTACTGAATTTATTTTCTTCATTTAGTAGATCAAACTATTGTGCATGCATTTCTACAGTATAACTAGGTTTTGGAATGAAATTTATTATTTTTTTCATTCAGTTCAGTACTTCTTTTGCATGAAGAAATACTTCATTTTCGTTTTACTGGTTTGATTTGCTTCGTTTAGTAGATTAAATTATTGTGAATGATTTTTACGGTATAACTAGGCCTTGGAATGAAATTTGTTGTTATTTTCTTTCAATTTAGTGTAACTAGGGCTTTAAGATATACATGCTTGTTCTTATTGGTGTGGATATTTAACTAGAGCTTTGTTACTATCTTCAGTACTTCTTATGAATGGAAGAATACTATTCTTGTTGATTGAAAGTTGATCATTATTTATTAACCACATAAAAGTTTTTCAGTTCGGTGGCCTTTTTTATTTTGATTCTGTGCATGAATGAGTTTCGGTTTGGTAGGTTCTGGCATTTTAATTAGCTTGATTAAGATATACATGCTTGTGCTTGTTGATGTATTCAATAAGTTTTGTTTAGGACAATTGACATTAGAGACAACTCTTTCATTTTAATAAGGCATACTACTGTAAAATTGTCTCATTATATTAGATAGATTTCAGCATGAATGGTAGTTGACCTTGATACTTAAAGAAAGATATCAAGTTTCAGTAAGAGTTTTTAAAGAAACCAATCTACAAATGTCATTTTGAAAGAACACCTAATTGATGAAATTTGAAAAACTTTTCTTCTGGAAGATGTTGATTTGATTAAGATATATGTGCTTGTTCTTATTTGTGTGGATAGTTTAACTAGAGTTTTGAAAATGATTGTTACTATCTTCAGTACTTCTTTTGCATAGAGGAATACTATTCTTGTTGATTGAAAGTTGATCATCATTTATTAACTACATGAACGTTTTTTGGTATGGTGACCTTTGTGATTTTGGTTCTGTGCATGAATGAGTTTTGGTTCGGTAGCTTGTGGCATTTTAATTGACTTGATTAAGATATACATGCTTGTGCTTATTGGTGTATTGAGTGAAGTATTGACCAAACCTTTTCATTACAGCAAAACAGAACAAGACAATGGCAAAAATGAAGGAGAAGGCACATTATAACGTAAGCAAATTAAATATATTTATCCTCTTTCATTCGAATAATATCTATTTTGTATTATAAATATATCCTCACATTCTGTTTTAAAACTTGCAGAAAACTCATTATTGTAGATGCCAAACAAAGGTAATGGCAACAATGTACAGGGATATGACTCAAGAAAAGAAAGATATAGTGGAAGAAATGGGATTTGGTGGCCTGGCACATGTCCCAGAAATGAATTTCTCTCATGCGCTATTGAGAGAATTGATTGATCACTTTGATGAAGAAAAAGCATGCTTGAAAACTCTCCAGGGCAGAATATACATAACTCTTCGAAAAGTAGCCGCTGCTCTAGGCATAACCAATGGAGGTAATACACTTTCCACTTACTGCTTATTTTCAATTCATTGGTTTACAGAAAATTAAACTGAGCCTTTTTGACTGATTTGTGCTACTAAAATATTGTAGGTAATCGTTTTGATTATAAGGTTGATTACAACAACCTGAATCCAGAAGATAAGAAAATATTTGACAGCGTCAAAAATATTTTCTTGGCCACTTTGACAAGGAATGTACTGGATATGAGCATAGAAGGGGAGGAGAACCAGAAAAAGTTCAAGAAGACTTTTGTTGTCTTCATACAAAAGTGCTTCTTGCTGCTCACAACAGTAAGTGTGGCCTCTCCAATCCACAAGCCATCAATCTTTCATGTGGACAACATTTGAAAATGGCATTGGGTAAAACATGTGCTCAACTTCTTGATGAAAAAAGTTGAAAACAAAAGAAAGGGGAAGAAACAGTCTGTTGATGGCTGTGTTTTCGTGTTGATGCTGATATACTTTTACGAAACCAAGTTCTCTCGCCCATTTGCACCTGAGGCTCCCCCAACACCTTGAGTGGCACATTGGACAAAGCAAATGATGGTTGAACGGATTTCTAGAGAAGCAACAGAACCATTAGTAAATACTCTACTAAAATTTCCCCTAAAATTTGGTTTCAAATGCTTTTAAAATCTCTACTAACTAAAAAAACTTCTGTTTTAGGTTATAATTAATTTATTTGTCCTACTGGCAATTGTTCACCATATAAACCTTATTCGGTTCGGTGGGCTCGCTCCCTTTGCTTCACCTGATTCTTACTGTGTTCAATTGAGTCCTTGTGCATGTAAAAATGTTTCTTTGATCATTAAATAATCATCATGTTCTATGGTTTTTTATTCAGCACATTAGTATCATTCGATAAAGTTGTTTGCTCATGTTGATTAAATGGTTGTTACTATATTTCTCATTAAATAATTGACTCCTTATTTCTATTTTAGGGACTTCTGTACAAAAAAAAAGAAAAAAAGAATGAAAAAACAGAAACAAAAAAGTTGGATAAAAAAGAAAAGGGAAAGAAAATTAAAAAGAAAATTGTCAATCTCGATTCTTCCTCGCAAGAAGAAAGATTTTCTGAATCTGAATCTCAATCTGAATCCGACAAAACACCACTGGCAAAGAGAGCAAGACAAATGAATGTGGTTGATGAGAATGATTCACAATCAACAACTGAAACTGAAAGCATTTCCACGGATTCAACAAGCAAAAGTGAATTCGAAAACCAGTAAGTTTAATGTTCATATTGATTTCATTTAACTTGTATTTGCTTAAATTCATTCTTATACACTTGTTCTTATGTATTGTAGAGAAGAAGAAATCGAAAAAACCAGAACAAAGAAAAGAAAACAACCATCGAAGGTGGTTAAAAAAGAAGAAGCATGTGCCGACAAATTCATAGAGCACAAGCAAATCTGAAAGCCAGTAAGTATTGTTCAGCAAATGAATTTCTTTCGATTAGGTGTTCTTCGAATTTTCGATTCTGCCTTTTAACTATTTTCGGTTCGGTGGTGTTTGTCAGTTTGGTTGAATTGATTGTTATTTTCTTGTTCTTGCTTATATTTTTCTCGGTTATAAATTTGATGCATTTGTTTGTCTTACAGAGAAAAAAAACTTGAGAAAACACCCATAATAAAAAGAAAACAACCACAAAGGTTGGCAGAAAAACAAACCCAATCTAACAGGGAGTAAGTTTCTCGAATCAGATTTTCTTTTATTGATACTTTCATTTTAGGTGTGTTGATACTTATTTTATGAACTTTCAGAACTGAACAAAAAAAAGATAATGCTGCAGAAAGAAGAAGGCAAGCCTTGGAGACGATAAGAGAAAAAAGATAAAAAAAAAGAAATGATGGAGCTCAGTCAACACACATTACTCCGGATCAGTTTGCCTCAACAGAGGAACGAAATGAATCCTCTCAGACGTAAGATTCAATTTCTTATGCCAAGTTTTTTTCGTTTCTTTGCTTACTTTTGCTAGAACCTTTTGTAATTCCTCTAGATTCAATTAATAATACTTATTTATCTTGGTTAGACTACCAACTATAAATCTGGAAAGTGAACCAGTCTTGCAGACTCAGGGAAGCTGCGCACCGTCTGTAAATGCCCAAGACAATACCAGATTCGTTGCACTCTTTACTTTCGGTTTAGTGGTTTTCAAAAATGAATTTGATGTGTTTCTAGACCTCTGCTTTTAATCTTAGTTTCTAATTTTAATTTGTATCTTTTTTTTAGGAAAAATACCCCATAATCCACGGTAAAATATTTTAGAAAAAAAAAATTCATCCAAGAAAGACTTTAAAAAGTCCACTAGTGTAAGTTAAAAGTATTTATGTTACTCTATCAGATTTAGGTAATTAAATTTTGTTTAATTAATCTCACAGAAAATGTGTTTAAATGTCACTAGTGCTACACCCAATTCTGAGCTACAAATTATTCTGGTTCAACAAGAAACTCATTTTGAACCTTTGAACATGTGAGCTTTTCAATGTGTGCATTCCCATTTCTTAGAACAAATTATAATTATTCAACATTAACTTCTTCTTTGTTTACATTCATTAGAAATCCTCTTACATTGTCTCTTCCAACTTCACTTCAGGAAGAGTAGATCAATGATGAATTTATCTATATCCCTCCCGAAAGTCAAACACAACAAACCTCTGATAAAGAGTAAGTTTATAAATATTTATTCACCACATGAATCTTGTTCGGTTCTGTGGCTTGCTAATTTTAAATCATTACTGAAATATTTGCCGTTTAATACAGCATCCCTACAACAACAACATCAACAACAACAACAACCTGAATTGTAAACTTTACCATTATTCACCACATTGCTTATTTTAGGTTCAGTGGATTTAGTTATTTTAAATCACTTGATAGATAGTGTGTTTAGGATTTAGGGGTATTTTAAATCACTTCAACATCTATTAATGCAGTAGCCCTTTGGAACCACAACACCAGCCCAGCAAAAAAGCAACAGTGCAACAATCGGAAGAAGAAGTAGATGTTAATGTGTAAGTTTCACTGCTTATACAAATCCCAATAATTTCGCTTCATTACATGTTTTAATTGTAAGTTTTATCTCTTCTGTTTCTTATAGCTGTCCTTCGGAACCTAAAAAGCAGGCTGTCAAGATATCTTCATCGAAGAAAACAGAGCCAAAACCTGCGTTCTCTCTTACGAGTTCTGTTATTAAAGAATTATTGAAAGATGACCATTTCTATGAAATTTCTGATGATGAGTAAGTTGAAAAAAAAAAGTTCTTTTTATTAATTTAAATGAGTTATTTTTGAAGTGTTATCTGTTTAATGCAGTAGTTCTATCGAAGAAGAACAGCAACCTCGCCAAAGGAAAGATGATATGCCTTCCTTTAACCTTGGGATAAGTCCACCAGCATCTCAATCAACTGATCCCTCTGAGCCGCCTGTTTCACAGCTTGAAGTCCTAGCAGAGGCGGTGGTAGATGCTGGAGTGACGGCAACAACTTCTGAGACACCCTTGCCAGCTGCTACAGTTTTAAAAACTCCAGAAAAAAATAAAAATCTCAGAGGAGTTGATCGAAAAGTGTTATCATTGGATGACACATGTAAAAAAGACAGAAGATAGTAGCAACAAATATGATGCAATATTTGTCTTGAAACATGAGGCGCTTTATGAGGGGTTAAGAGAATATTTCATGTCTCTAATGTCCGGAGAATAAGTGCATGCCTCGGTAAATTCTTTCCCAATTGATTTAACAATAATAATTTTTCTAAACACTCTTATACAGTATATCTCATAACTTTTTTTCGTGTAGGTTGTCAATATACATAGCATGATTCTCAACCAAATCAAAGTTCGGCGGTATCAGGAACAAATATACATTGTGCCGCTAGATATTGTGGTAAGATAAATTTCTTATTCACTACTGATTCCTGTTCAGTTCAATCAAAATGTTAATATTGATTCACCTGATTCTTATGTGGTCTATTGAGTTCTTTTGCATGAAGAAAACCTTTTTCTTCATGATTGAATATTTTTCACGTCATAGTCAGCATATGAATTGTGTTCGATTCGGTGGGAATTTAATTTAACTAATCTTCATTTTGCAGAATTTTATGTTGAGAACACATGGCATGGAGTACATTGATAAAACGACAAACAAGACATACCGGTTTGATATTGAGCATTATGTCCACTACCGCCAGTTTCTTGACAAAAGAAAACTTGCTTCACATCCATTTGTAAGTTGTAATTTCTAAAAAGTCTTCAATAATTCTCTCATTTTGTTATTTGTTTCTACTGAAATATTCTATCATTTACCCACAATTCAGCTATTTGTACCAATTTGCAACGGAGCTCATTGGTGGTTGTGGATTGTTGATGTCAAGAAAAAGAAATTCTACGTGCTTAACCCTATCAATAAGCCGAAAAAATATATACCTGAATCAAGAGTGATGCTAAATAAATTTGTTGTAAGTTATTTTTCTTGTAAATTATTCAAATAATTTAGTACATGAAATGAGTTCAATTCACTATTGATGCTTTTTTTTTTAATTTTTGTGTCCCTTTCAGGGATTAATAATTTCTCAGATGAGGGTTTATGCTAGGGCGAACCCTTAATAGAAGATGGACTGAGAAAAGAAGCAGAGTATATCCAACTGAATGGTCAACGTACAAAGTAAGAATCTTTCTCTTCTATAGTGCTATATTTAATGTATTTTATTTTGTATAATATTAATCATATTATACTCAATTCTTGCATAGCTATGATTGTGGAATATATGTCATGAAATGGCTCGAAACAATTGATCCACAAAAGATCAAAAGTGGGAAGAGATATAAATATAGAGCTTGGACACAAGTAAGTACTTTCTAAAATTAATAAACTTCTTTCTTTTTTTATTTCAGTTGGGTTCATTTCTTATGTAACTAATCTCCTTTCAATTGAAATGTAGAAAGAGATTGATGACTTCAAATACCAATATGGTCCAAATCTTCTGTTGCATGAAATGAATAAACTCAGAGAGCAAGTGATTTGGGAATCTGAAGCAATAAGACTGCCAAAGCCATCTGCTGCCCTCTCTAGCCCTTATTGTGAATTCACAACTAGGGATTTAGATAGTAAATAGGATATAGTGTAATTCACTGGTTGTATTTGACAATATTTATATGTGAATATTAATGTAGTAATGTGAATATTGATGTATATCTCAATACTTTTTTCAATGTATTCAATGTACTCATCTGAGATGTTAATTTATAAATCTCTTAGAATTGTCTGGCTGCTGTTTTATTCCAGGTTCTCAATGATTGCAATCAGTGTATTTACCAATACATTAGTAACACCAAAAAATATAGTGAACCGAAACTTATACAGTAGCTGAACCGAAAGATGCAAACACACTGTACAGAAATTCTGAGAGCTAATTACTAAAAAATGTTTCTATCAGAATTCAGTTTCCTAAACACCTGAACCCTAAACTCTAAACCCCTAAACCCTGAACCCTAACCCCTAAAACCCTAAATCTTAAACCCTAAACCCTAAACCCAAAACCTAAACCCTAAACCCTGAACCCTGAAGCTTGAACCCTAAACCTTAAACCCTAAACCCTAATCCCTAAACCCTAATCATCAAACCCTGAACCCTGAATCTTAAACCCCTAAAACCCTAAACCTTAAACTCTAAACCCTAAACCCTGAACCCTGAATCCTAAGCCTGAACCCTAAGTTAAAAATATTTATGTTACTCTTTTAGATGTTTTTAATAATTTTTGTTTAATTAATCACACGAAAAATGTAACTAGCGCTACACTTGATTCCCGTTTCTTAAGACAAATTCTAATTATTCAAATTAGAAATTAATACACTAAACGAATCGAAAAATTGCATATATCGATATAGAATTTCACAAAAAAAGTGACTATTCATTAAACACTAACAACAGTCAGAAATTAACCCTGCTATAACCATGGTGAACCGAAATTTGCTCATGGGTGAACAAAAATTTACATTAATAAAAACTTGTACAATCCTCTCTTGGATAATTCATATCTGGTGCATTGTAAAGAGTGGAGCTTGACTGAATAGATGATGCGGAGTCTAAAAGGTTCAACTACAAAAGACATAATTAATTCTATATTAGCAAAATGAACAATTGAATTTTTAACTAATCAAAAGCAAGTCAAGTTTACCTCGCTTGGAGCTGTCTTTTTTCTAGGTTTGATCCAAGTATGTTCTTGGGCCAACCTCTTGTTTTGACACGTGGTGGGCTTTGAAGGTCATTCACATTGCTTAATGTCACTTTTTCGTAGGTTAACAAATTTTTTCCTTTGCTTCTCTCTTGATATTCTTCCATCTCCGCCATGACCTTGTCAAATGCTCAGTGCAGAATTCTGGTCAACTCTTCAGACTCGGATACAAATTCACATATATTGTGCGACCGAAATACCAATTCATCAAATCTCTTACTTCTCAGCTCCAGTAGAGGTTCATCTTGGCTGCTCTTGATGTGTGTATGCCTCCTCTTTATGTTCTTGCTCCAGCGTTCCAATATGTATTTCGGTGCCATGTTATCCACCCGCTCAAAGCTTAGGATGCTTAGGGAATGGCGGCACAATATGCCCCTAGACTCAAACAGAAAGCAATGGCACTTTAAATCTCGTGATACTAAATCGTAGGTGATAATAAACTTGTTGAATGTGGAGTTGGAAACCTACTCTATGACTTCATATGTTGTGAAACCTAGGGTGGAATGCATTGATCTTGTGATACAGTTCACTTTACCTCTGAATTGAGCTTGAACTTCCCTGAATATCTCATGGGTATATACATGCTGAAACTGTGCCTCTATTGCTGATTTTGTTGCGCACGGTATCACGGTGTGAAAATCTGCAGCATCGAATTCTCTCTCTGCTTGCTAGGCAATTATCGTATTGCTTCATAAATTATCTCAAGGAGCTATTCCGTGTGATGAACTTGTTGAAAAATGAATGCATGCTCTCGCTCCTTTGTGTGTTTCTCATCCTGGCCTAGAAGTGGTGATCCAAGTAAACTGGAATCTAGATATGCCGATCCTTGTACAGCTCTGCAAAACAAACCGAACCCATAAGGTGTGGTGAACCGAAAACAATGCATGCTTTGAGAAAAAAAAGATTTGTGCATGAAAATAATTCGAATTGAAACCTCAATTACCCGAAAGCCATTTGTTGCCTCCAAGGCCATATTTTGTGAGGAAATCGTTCTAGTTTCTGTCAAATGCATCTTTTGTGTACGAGTTCCAAACAACATGGCTCATCTTTTGTTCAATATCAATGTGTCCCTTGTAGCCGTTTAGTTTGCTTGGGATCTTCTTCATGATGTGCCAGATACACCAGCGATGAATTGTTGTTGGCATGCATAGCTCAATTGCCCTATGAATCGATGCGCATTGATCAGTAAGAATGCCTTTTGGTGCCTTCCCTCCCATGCAATGTAACCAACACTCAAATAGCCATTTGAATGATTGAATGTCCTCATTTTTTATCAGCGCACATCCAAGAAGTGTAGACTGGCCATGGTGATTCACGCCAATAAAAGAACCTAAAACCAAATTGTACCTGCATAAATAAGCACACTTAAACCGTGGTGAACCAAAATATATACATTCACAGAATATGAAAATATATATCACTGAGCGAAATACATGTTTGTATTATAGGTGGTGTCAAATGAAACCACGTCTCCGAAATACTCAAATGCAGCCTTGCTTCTTGCATCAGCCCAGAATGCATGTTTAATGCACTGATCGCCTTTAAGGTTGAGCTCGGAGAAGAAATTTTGGTTCTTCTCTTTCATTCTTACTAGTTACTTCCCAAATTCTTTGGCATCGTCTTCTTTGAAAATATTCCGTACTTCCCTTGTGATGTAATTTCTCACGTCTTTTTCTATAAAACCTAGTTCACGGTGGCTGCCAGCTGCTACCACAAATGATTGGTAAGTTTTGCTCAGTCTGATTTCGGCTTCCTCATGGGTTTCAATGGTGCGGTGCATAAACATGCTAAGCTCTCTGTGTTGTTTGAGCATCTCTGCCCATTCTGAACAGCAAGGACGTGAGTCATTTAGAACAACTTTTAAAATTGTCCAAACACCGACGTCCTTCATTATGTGTACATAAATCCTGGCTGGACAGTTTAACACAGCTGAGGGGTTTGTCTTCAAAGTTGGAGATATCTTGGATTTCCACCTCCCCTCTCTGGTGCATACAATTAGTTGATTCTTAATTTTGTCGCCATCCCGAGTCGTGTTCCTTATTTTGGTAGAAAAACTGGCAAGTTTGGAATAATGTTTATAAAACTTTGCAGCTTCTTCTAGTGTCTCAAAAATCATCTCCACCTTTGGGACAAATCTTTCATCCACAACACAGCTGGTCTGCACGGTAAACCAAAAAAGTCATTAACAGTGAAACAATTCTTTGATACTCACCGAACCGAAAGGTTACTAACAGTAAACGAAAGATAATCCATCATACAAAACCAAATTCGAAACAACTCTGTCTACAATTTACATAGTATCAATTCAATTCAATTCAGATTTAGATCACCTCCGTCTATTCAATTCAATTCAAATAAAACTAGCAATTGCATTCCATTGAATTCGATTCAAAATTCAATAATCCAAACCTCATCAAATTGATGCGTTTCCAAAGAATAATCCAAATCGCACTCATTCAACTGATTTGAAGTTGATTCATTCATTATTTCAATTCAAAATTCCAGATCGAAGAAAAAAACAAAGAAGAAGAAGAAGAACGACGAAGCTAATTACGTCAAAGTCAATCCAGATCCATAACGCAGAGATAGGTTGAAGAAGAAGAAGAAGAAGAAGAAGAAGAAGGAAAACGCGAGAAGAGAACAAGGTTTACGTTGAGAAAGGTTTACGTTCAAAAAAGTTTATTACGAAGGAAAGGTTTATGTTATATACGTTATACGAGGTGCGTGTATAACAAACGACTGTGGGGTAAGGGAACGCGCGAATGAAAGAAGTTACTTGAATAACATTCATGTATTTTTTACATGGATGTAAAGCTTTTCCAATAGTTTTCTAAGTTGGATTATACATTGATATAAATTGTAAGCAATGAAGAATGCGACAAGAGTAAATTTATGTGTTGGCTTTCCCTAATAAGCTAATATCTTTGCCTTTCTTAAAGTTCTTTTAATATTTCTAAAATGAAAGTTAAAAATAAAAATTAAAGATAGAATACCATGATAGAAAAGTTAGATCTGCAAAGTGCAAACCCCAAAACATAGTAAAAGAGAAATCCAAGTAAAAATCAAATCTAAGTTTTAAATGATTAAGTATTCATATTTAATAAAATTACGTTAAATTACAGTCCAAATTAGAAAAAAAGGTTTAAATTTATTTTACTTAACATTTACAATTAATAAATATTAAATAAAGTAAATTTAGACTATTTTAACTGATTTTTATATATTCTAAACATTATTGCTCATTAAAATTAATATTAAATTGCCATAGAGCATAAATGAAAAACAAAGTAAATCTATACTTTGGTTAAAGATTTTCCTCTCGACACTAATAAGTGTTAAAAGATCCAACCCATATTACTAGTCAGTTCTCAACAGATTTCACATTGATCTTATAACAGAAAAGTAAAAATCATCAACTTGAAATTACTAACTGTTCGGTAAGTCGGATACTGGACAGTTCGGAAAGAATCCTCGGGTTGATAGGTGGGGTGCGGCCTGGTTCCGAGTCATAAGGGGTGAAGCTGAAGTAGCCGACGTCCCGAGCTCTTCGTGTGGAGGGGGTGTCACCTGCAAAGACACTCCGACGCTCTAGTCAGTTGAGTGTGCAGGCAAAAAAGGGATAAAGTGATGTGTGTCGTACCTTGGGGGAGGGGTAGGACCCTCCCCATATATACTTTGTCAGAAGTGGGTCCCGCAAGAGCAGACCTACCTTCCTCGAACCTTTCTCATACAGCTGTAGTGGAGAGTTGTCAAGGACACCTGTCCGGGTCGGAGGCTGAGCGTCTCGCACCCGACCATTTGGGTCAGGTGGTCTATGGGTCGGGTCGGTCCACAAGCTGTTCTGGCCAGGCCGTAACAGTACCCCAACGCGCCAGCAATGGCCGTGAGGGTTGTTGCTTGGCGTGTTATGTCATTCTTTGAGCGTTGTTGTTAGGTCGGCCACTCGTGGAGGGGACATGCCTCTTGTGCGCGTGTCTGTTTGTTGCTGGGGATAACCGTTCGTCGCCTTGTTCTTCGCGCTAGGCATTAAATGCTCATAATGGGTTATTTCAATACCCTACGTGCAAAGTCTATTTTGCCCTTCGCCTTTCGCGCCTTTTGAGTCAGTTTCTTAATCCCTAATTAGTTTTCCACTTTGCTTCCATTTCATTCTCTTGTTCTTCCCATCTGTGTCTTCTCCTCTCCAAATTTCCTGCTGTCATTCCTGCGTCCTTGTGCATTTGCCCCTTTTCACTCCTTTTCGAATCATCACCATCAATTCTGGTAAGCATTCATCCCTGCCGTCTGTTTCATGTTCATTTTATCTTCATTATCAATTCTTCTGTATGCATGTTGCTTTTCTGGTTTAATTTGTGTGCTGGATGACCTTAGCGTTAAGTAGGTGCGTTAGGGGGGTTACCATTCCAAGGCATTAGCTTTTTAGGCCTTTACTTGGAATCTGCTTCGGCCATGCTTAATTTTAGTTATTGAATAGGATAAATGTAGTTTCTGAGCCTTTTCCAAACTCCCGACCTCGTAGACTAACCGAGTGGTGCCCCCACTGTAGGTATGCCTCGCATCGTCTCACGAGCTTCCACCTCCAACACGGGTTACGACCCGTACGCTTGGGTGACCTCCGACGTAAAAGACTCCCCGAACCAGATGGGCGAGGAGGAGCTTACCGAGTTCAGCCAAGCCGAGTACTTGTGCGGCGGGTCTGACGAGGAGGCCAACTACGAAGTTTTCGTTCCCGCCCCCAACGAACGGCTATACGAACTCAACTTCAACTCTCCCCGAGTTGCCGATTAGATTTGGTTTTACAAGTCAATGTTCACCCAAGTGGGGGTTCGTATTCCTTTTTCTTCTTTTCAAATGGAGCTCCTTAACCGGATCTCCGTGGCGCCATCGCAGCTGCATCCGAACAGTTGGGCTTCCATCCGCTGTTTCGAGATGGTGTGTGAATACTTAGAGTTGCCGGTGTCTGTCGACGTTTTCCTTTATTTCTTCAACCTCACGAATCCTTCCAAAGAAGGGAAAGCGAGGAAAGGGTTCATGTCCTTCCGATCTGTCCAGGGTCGGAGGATTTTTGGCTTGTTCGAGGACTCTTACCATGGGTATAAAGACAAGTATTTTAAGGTGCGTCCAGTCAAAGGCCACCATCCCTTCTGGCTGTCGTTAGAAGGGGAACGCCTCATCCCGACGTATTGGAGTTTCGGGGCGGGGTCCAACACCTTTATTAAGGTGACTTACAAGGGAATGTCCGCTGTGGACAAAAAGATTGCCGACGTGTTGTTAGCCATTTTTGGGAGAAACCATGTAAATCCCCACCTTCTTATGGATGACCGGGAGGTCGCCAAAAATTATATTTGTGAGTAGCCCTAACTTGTATTTCTTGCGTTACTGTTGCTTTGATTTGTTACGCCGATTTCACGACTAACCTGTTTGCTTATTTTGTTGTAGTGGGAATGTCTGCCGAAGTGACAGGACTTGAGAGTTTGTACAAGACTTTTTTGGAGGAGAGCGATGGAGAAACGGCCGGGAAGTCGGATGCCCCACTTGAGGACAAGAGCAAGGTGGAGTCTCCACCCCATGACGTCGAGATGCCGGACCGCAACGTGGACGAGGCGCATGTCTCTCCTGTTCGCGAGGAGGTGGTCGATACTGGGGGTGCGACCTCCAATCCACAAGCCGAGGAGGATGACATGAAGGTTATTCACAACCCCAAAAGGCTTAAGTCGTCCTCTAGCCCTGAAGGAGCCCTCACCGTGATGGAGAGGAATTTCGATATCGGGAACTTTATAGACTCCCAGTTGCTTCCCGGAACGGAGGAATATTTCCATGGTTCCGACCTTCCTGGTTAGGCGAGGTGGATGTATCGCACTCTTCTTCGAGGCGCCGCCATAGCCCAGATGGCCGAGTTTGAGTTGTCGGGGATGCAGTCTGTGCAGAGGAAACTCGAGGCTTCTGTTCAAGCCAATAACAAATTCAAGGTTGAAGTGGAAACACTTCGGGAGCAGTTGTCCGAAGCAGAGAAAAAACTTAAAGCTGTCGAGAAGAAGGCCAAATCTGCCGAGGAAAAGTTGAAGACCTCTGATGCGACTGTTTCCCGACTAACCGAGCGGGAGATGACCTTGGAGAGTCAGCTCAACGCGGCACAGGGTCGGGTGGCTGCTTTGGAGAAAGAACGCGATGCGGCCGCCTCGTCTTCTAAGACTGCTCAGGCCGAAGTTGAGGAGTTTAAGAAGAAGTACAAAGAGACCGTGAAGCAGGGAAAAAGCACCATAATGATGACTGAAGAGGCTCTTAAAGCCCAGGTGAAGATCGTGGCCCCTGACTTCGACACATCGGCTATTGGGGTCTTTAAAACAATCAAGGATGGCAAGATTGTCGACATGCCCAAGAAATGATCTCTTGTACCTTTATATGGAGTTTGTGATTTTGTTGTAGAACTTGTGGAACTAACTTTTTGATATATTTTAGTAGTCGCTTGGTCGGCTTGTGATTATCATCTTTCTCTGCTTATCTGGTAGAGCATTTTCGTTCTTTTTTATTACCGTTTTATTGGTATTGGCTTGTCGCCCGTATTTGTTTACCGTTGTGTTAGTAATTTGGCGAAGCCAAGTCGTGGCTTTACTATTACTGTAGCTGTTTGTTATGGCATTAACTTAGTTGGCTCCCGGGGTGATCAGTCCCGAGGCACCGTATCGTTGTCCCGTTTAACATGTATTATAAAGAACTTGTTGTCGTGGGAAGCATAAATGGGGAAAAGTAAATGGGAAAGTAATTTTGACAAGTAAACATTAATCGAAAGTTAAACAAGTCTATTGCCATGATAAGTACTTAACAAAAGTAAATCACTGAGCTCATCAGATAGTCTAATCAGCGTGTTTGAGCTAAGAATAAAATCTTCTCAAGTTACCTGCATTCCAAGTTCTCGGCACTTCCTTGCCATCGAGCTTCTCCAATTTGTAGGCGCCCTTGCCAATCACCTCTTTGACCTTGTAGAGCCTTCCCAGTTTGCCGCCAGTTTAGCTTCCCCTTGAGTCGGCAGCCCGATGTCGTTGCGTTGCAGGACGAGGTCATTTTGTTCAAATTCTCTCCTGAGCACTTTGGTGTTGTAGCGTAAGGCCATTCTTTGCTTTAGTGCTACTTCTGACAAATGGGCCATCTCCCTAGCCTCGTCTACTAGGTCCTTTTCTACAGCTTCCTCTACTCCCTTCAGAAGTAATCGTGGGCTCGACTCGCCGATCTCTACGGGTATCATTGCGTCCACCCCGTATGTCAGGCAGAAAGGGGTTTCTCCTGTGACTGCTCGGTTGTTCGGTAAGACTAGAGAACTGAGGTGAGTTCGTCGGCCCATGCACCTTTTTTATTATCCAGCCGCTTCTTGAGGCCCAGCAATACGACCTTGTTTGCGGCCTCAACTTGGCCGTTCGTCTGGGGATGCTCTACGGAGGAGAATTTCTGCTTTATGCCCAGACCGGTGAGGAACTCCACGAACTTCTTATCAGTGAACTGCGTCCCGTTATCAGAGACAACGGCTTCTGGGATGCCGAATCGAGTTATCACCAGCTGATGAACGGATTTTTGATGGTTTAGAATTTCACAAATGAATTCTCGTTGCAAGTATAGTTCCTAAACCAAACAATAATCCTTTCATACAAAAAGATTGTTTGTCACTAGTACAAACCCCTAAAATTTATAAACCGAAGTATTGGACCTCGGGTCGTTCTCCCTAGGAATTACAATAAAGTGTCTTGTTATTGGTTATGAGTTATTTTGGGGTTTTGGATAAGGAGCATGAAAAGTAAATGGCAATGAAAATAAACTAAAAACTATAAAAGGCTCTTGGCAAGATGTGAGAACTAGAAGTCCTATCCTAGTTATCCTTCTCAATTGTGATGAGAATTGTTCATTGCTACCACTTAGTTAACCCTTACTAATTAAAGGAAAGTCAAGTGGATGAATGGACTTGAGCCACAAATCCTAGCCAACTCCCAAGGAAAGACTAGCTTTAGTGCACTCCAAACCAATTAGCAATCTCTCCAATTATCAATCAACAAAGGAATTAGATAACTCAAGTGTCACTAATTACTCTACCTAGGCCAAGAGGAACAAAATCTATACTAAAACTAAAAGAGACATTTCAACAAACACATAAAGTGCAAGAGGAGTAAACATTATTAAATGCAAGAATTAAAGGAATCTACAACTACAAAAACAAGAGATCAACAATAGAAAAGCAAAGAAGAACAATTATTATGAATTACCTCTTATTGAATTGGAAGAAAGTATAAGGAACAATACTAGATCTACAACAAAATATAAGAACAACATAAAGGAAATTACAACAAAGGAATAGAAGGAGAATGAATGTAGCAACAAAGAATTGAGAGGTAGAAGGAGGTGAAAGCATGAATTAAAGTCTAGATCTAAGATTATTAAACTAACCCTAATCCTAATCCTAGAGAGAAGTGAGAGCTTCTCTCTCTAGAAACTAACTCTCAAAACTAAACTAAACTAAAAAAATGATTAGTTGGTTGGGAATGATGATGATCATCCCTTGTGATGTTCTTATATTATCAAAATACTCTGAATTCAATGCAAAACAAACCGTCAAATTGGGGTTTGTCAACCTCCCCACACTTAAGCCTTAGCATGTCCTCATGCTAAAATAAGAAGGAACTAAGGGTTATGACATTTATTGAATGCAACTAAACTATATGAGTCCTATCTAAATGCAACTATCTAAAGCAATTGGAAATGCTTAGTTCAAACAAATCAATTCCGAAGAGAGCCTGTGTAAGCACAAGAGCTAGGTAATAAGGACTAAGTCCAAACCACAATTGTATTGAATTGTCAAAAGAGTTCAAACTTGCAAAATTATGGATAATATGGGTGAGCACATGTGATTGAACTTTTGAACCCTCACCGGATGTGTATCCGCTCTATTCACTCGAGTGTTTAAGGGTCAATTCACTCAATTCCTTTCTAATCATGTTTTCTAAAATTTGATTTTCTTCTAACAATCAACACTTATTCAATGCATGCATACATTCATCATGAGGTCTTTCATTTAGGTTGTAATGGGGTTAGGGTCAAGGTAGGATCATTTATGGTCAAGTGGACTAGGATTTGAATCTTTGATTAGCATAG
>NC_029791.2:10081496-10097464 GCF_000816755.2 Arachis ipaensis | reverse complement strand
CCTCCGCGTCCTCCTCCTAATGATCCGGCTCATCGGAGGCCGGAGAATCGGGAAGCGGAGGTAGCTCAGCGCCAAGGGAGATAAGTGCCTGGTCCATCCGATCCAAACGGCGTCTGACATGGTGTCGCTCTCGCTCTAAGAACCGGAAGAGACGCTGGACCAAAAGATAGGTAGGCTCAGGTGCTGCTGGAGGGCCTGTAGATGGTGAAGGAGCTGTGGGTGTAGAAGATGATGGGCCAGCTGCAGGGGCTGGTGGTGAAGGTGTCCCGGTGACAGCTCTCGCCCGAGAGCGGCGTCTAGCAGGTGGCTTCTCGTGCACCCAAACACCCCAGGGGATAGTAACCTTCCTGTCATCTGCATCAGCTGGTGGTGGTCGCACATCATCATCTGACCACGGGACATCAGCTAAGGCTGCCATACTCGTGACCAATGTAGGAAATGGAAGTAGGCCACGAATATGCGCCCGCCACATGCACTGTCGGATAAGTCTAGGGAAGGAGACATCCTTCCCCTCCATAACACACCCGATCAGCAGAAGCATCTCCATGGGGACCTCAGAAAAGTGGGTGGTAGGCAGGACGTAGTGGGCGAAGATCATCTGCCAAGTCTTGGCCTCCCTAGTCAAATGAGTGAATAACATCCCCTTTGGCTTGGTGTTGCCCGCATCCATAACCCATGAAGCATCCGGTACCCCAATCACGCGCCGAAGCGCCTCATAATCAAAAGTCATGGTATGGATGGCTATCTCAGCCTGATGATGGGCACACTGGTCATGCGGAATGTGTCAAGATTGGCCTCCGTTGGTTGCCTCAAGAGGAACCTCCATTGCCTCCGGTCAATTTGCGGCATCACAATCGGATTGAGGTGCGTCGGTAAGACTAGGAGGGGTTCCGGATGGTAATTTCTTTCAATAATTCTGGAGTAAACAAGTTCGCAGTAGCGGTTGGGAAACTTGTTTGAATCCTTTGGAGGGTTGTCCTTCTCTAGAACGTCAACGGGGCCCTTGGTCTTCTTCAGGAGGGGCCTGGCCGTTAGTTCTTGGCGTGCTTTATTGGAAGCTGACTTCTTGGGGCCTTTCCCGTTGTCCTTTTTGATGACCATCCTGTGGAAGCAAGAAAGGAAAATATCAAACCCAAAGAAGTGGAGGTACATGAGCTCTATGTAATGAAAGTTATGCCATCAAATATGGGTATCTTTGTTACATGACAGCTGCAACATGTAACTAGGATAATGTGTGAAGAGCAAGGCAAATAATTTTCATGTGGTGCAAGGGTAGTTTAAGCATGCAAGGAAGAAGCATGAGAAGCACACACCCTTGGGGACCATAAATGGGGATGAATGGTTTGTGGAAAGTGGGGATGCACTCAAAAGTGATTGGTTGAGAGGCAAGGTAGTCACAATAAGTCCAAAATTCAAGTGTGCCTTTCATCGAACACTTGGTGTGCATCCCTCAAGTAGTATGTGATTATGTGAAAATGAGAGCAATGTAACTTTCCACAGTCCATTATTAATGATTATAATGCATATTGAGTGCAAGAAAAGTAAGCAACACCATTCATCTACTCATGTAAGTGAGTTTGGGGCCTAGATGCCCATGAAGAATGGGATTGAAAGAGAGGGGAGAGCAAAGACCACAAGAGAGAAGAAGAACCAAAAAGATGGTGCAACTAAATGAATAAGAACCACAAGAGATTATTGGACTAAGAGGGAGCCTAGTATAATACCTTGTGAGATACTAGGGGGGCAGCAAGGCAATCGGCGCGGACGCGCACCATGCGCTTGCGCGTCGATTGGCGGATTTCGCTCATGTGCGCGGACGCGCCATGTGCGCGCACGCGCCGAGGGGTGGGTTTTTCTAAATTTGCAAATGGTTACACCATTTTCAACATTTCAAACCCCCCCTCCATACAGCCACTTAAGCACTATAGCAAATGAAGTCAACAATGAAGGGGAGTTATCATTAAAATCTAGCTAACAAACATGAAGTCAAGTGTCTATGTACAAGTCTCAAAGGAAGATCTTACCATGGTGGGGTGTCTCCCACCTAGCACTTTTGTTTAACGTCCTTAAGTTGGACTTTCAGCAGCTTAGAGTGTTTATTCAAGAGTTGCATCCCTCAAGAGGAACACTTCAAATTCCTTGGCGTTCTTTCTTTGCTCACCATGATACAATTTGAGACGGTGCCCGTTTACCTTGAAGATGTCCGGGCTTGATGGGTGGCGCAAGTGGTAGACTCCATAAGGTTCTACTTTCTCCACTTGGTAGGGCCCATCCCACCTTGATCTAAGCTTTCCGGGTAGTAATCTCAACCTTGAATTGTAGAGAAGGACTAGGTCACCGGGTTGGAATTCTCTTCTCCTAATGTTCTTGTCATGGATGGCTTTCAACTTTTCCTTATAGAGTCTAGAGTTGTCGTAAGCTTCCAATCTCAAACATTCTAATTCCGCCAGTTGAAGCTTTCTCTCTACTCCGGCTCCACCCAAGCTCATATTACACTCCTTTACGGGCCAATAAGCTTTGTGTTCAATCTCCACCGGTAAGTGACATGCTTTACCATATACAAGCCGGAAGGGGCTCATGCCAATGGGTGTCTTGTAAGCCGTTCGATAGGCCCAAAGTGCATCGGAGAGTTTAATGCTCCAATCTTTCCTATTCGGCTTCACAATCCTTTCTAACACATGCTTGATTTCCCGATTAGAGACTTCGGCTTGGCCGTTTGTCTGAGGGTGGTAAGCCGTGGCGACTTTGTGGATGATGCCATATTTTCTCATGAGGCCGTCTATTCTTTTGTTGCAAAAATGGGATTCTTGGTCACTTATGATTGCTCTTGGAGCGCCAAAGCGACAAATGATATTGTTCCTCAAAAAAGAATACACAACATTAGCGTCATCCGTTCGGGTGGGGATTGCCTCCACCCATTTTGACACATAATTGACGGCTAACAAGATGTAAAGAAAGCCATTGGAATTTGGAAATGGTCCCATGAAGTCGATTCCCCATACGTCAAAGATTTCATAAAAAAGCATATTTTGTTGGTTTTTTCTTGGTCTTCTAGAGCAATATGAATTTGGAAGTATCCGGAGTAGCCATCAAGAAAACAATAGTATGATTTACCGGCTAACCGATCAAGCATTTGATCGATAAATGGTAGTGGAAAATGGTCTTTTCTTGTGGCCGCATTTAATCTTCGGTAGTCTATGCATACTCTCCAAGAATTCTGCACTCTTGTTGCTATAAGTTCACCATTTTCGTTTTTGATTGTTGTCACTCTGGACTTCTTTGGCACTACTTGGACCGGGCTTACCCATTCACTATCCGAGATAGGATAGATGATGTCCGCTTCAAGTAGCTTAGTGACTTCTTTCTTCACCACCTCAAGAATGGTTGGGTTAAGTCTCCTTTGAGGTTGTCAGACCGATCTTGCTCCTTCTTCAAGGAATATGCGGTGCTCGCATACTTGGGGGCTTATTCCCACTAGATCCGTCAAACTCCACCCAATTGCCCTTTTGTTTTTCCTCAATACATTCAGCAATTTTTCTTCTTGTTGAGGAGTTAACTCTTGAGCAATTATCACGGGTAGCTTTCGGGCTTCATCAAGGTATGAATACCTTAAGTGAGGTGGTAGTGGCTTCAATTCCATCTTCTTGTCATTCTTTGAAGTTTGAGTTTCCGGATGGTTTGTATGGTGTGTGGTGTTTAGTTTGCTCGACTCTTCATTTGCTTCTTTGACCATGCACTTCTCATCTAATCTTGCAAGATGCACTTCGGCTACTATGTTATCGATTGGGTCACACCGAAATAGAGAATGGTTCTCCGGTGGATGCTTCATTGCTTCCTCTAGGCTAAAGCTTACAATTCTTCCATCTATTTCAAATGAGTAGTTCCCCGAGTAAGCATCAAGCTTAAATCTAGAAGTTCTCAAGAAGGGCCTTCCAAGTAGGATAGATGATGCTCTCTCGGTTTCGCTTGACGGCATTTCAAGGACATAGAAGTCAATCGGAAACACCAACCCCTTTATATCCACCAATACATCTTCCGCAACACCCGCTACGGTTATTATGCTTTTATCCGCTAGGACAAATCTTGCCGTCGACCTTTTTAGTGGTGGCAACTTCAATACCCGGTAAACGGAGAGCGGCATGATGCTAACACATGCTCCGAGGTCACACATACAATCTCTAAATTGAACTCCATTGACGGTGCAAGTGACCATACAGGGGCCCGGGTCATCACACTTCTCCGGTAATGTTCCCATCAAAGCGGAAATAGAACTCCCCAATGGGATGGTTTCCAATTCAAGAATTCTATCCTTGTTTATGCATAAATCTTTGAGGAATTTGGCATATCTAGGAACTTGATGGATGGCATCAAAGAGGGGGATGGTTACCTCAACTTTCTTGAACATTTCTACCATTTTGGGGTCGAGTTCTATGCGCTTTTTTGCTTTCTTTGCAAGTGTTGGAAATGGAAGTGGTTGAGCAATTTCTTCTTCCAAGGTTCTTTTGGCCTTGGTTGTCTCCCTTGTTGGTTGGGCTTCCTCCTCAACTATGGCTTGTGGTGTTTCCTCTTCCACTACCTCTTCTATATCTATTCTCTCTTCCCTTTGGGCGGTTGTGATAGGACTTGGATCCTTTGCTTCCTTTTCTTTTAGTTGTGTACCGGATCTAAGGGTGATGGCATTGATGCCCCCTTTTGGGTTTGGTTGAGGTTGAGAGGGAATGACACTTTGGATTGGGGGTTGAGGAGTTGGGGTCGATGGTGTGTCCATGCGTGCAAGAAGAGCTTGTAATGTAGAGGTGAGGCCGGTGAGGCCAGAAGCAAGTGTGTTTTGTAATTCCTTTTGGCCTTGGATGATGGTCCGGAGTGTTTCATCTTGGTTAGAGGGGGTGGTTGCATATGTGAGTTGAGGAGCTTGTGATTGATTGGGTGGTGGTCTTTGATGTGCATTTGGACAAAGAACCATTGCTAGAAGTGTCCAAGAGGGTTCTATCTTGTTCTCGCATCCCTTGACATATGTATCCAAGCAATACTTGAGTGTCGAGCATGTGATTAGGGCACGCATCTAGTAGTTTGCGAAACCGTTCCCAATACTCATAGAGTGGTTCCGTCTCACCTTGCATAATACAAGACATTTCTTTCCGTAGCCTATCCATCTTTTCCGGGGTTAAGAATTTATCCAAGAACCCCCTTCTAAGTAGGTCCCAATCGGAGGTGACTTCACTAGAGAGAGTGTAGAACCATTCTTTGGCCTTGTCCTCAAGAGAGAAAGGGAAAGCAAACAACTATATAGCAACTTCATCGGACCCTTCCCGTCTAGTAGTTGAGCATATGCGATGGAAGTCCTTGAGATGTCGAATAGGGTCTTGTGCGGGAAGCCCGTGAAACTTGGGTAGGAGATTGATCAAAGCGGTCTTCAATTCAAAATTCGCATTCAAATTGGGGTGAGTTACATGAAGGGGTTGAAGGACATAATCCGGTGCACCCGCTTCCTTGATGGTAACTCTCCTTGGAGCGTCCATGGTATTAGTACCTAAGACAAAAGAAGAATTGTTAGTGAGATTGATGGGAGTATGATTAATGCCTTCTTTGAGTGACGGTTCAATGTTCACTTGTAGTAAGGTGGTTGAGGTGGTGAAAACCTCTTCACCTTTTCCAAATCTTAGCCGCCTCCGAGCTTGTCTAATATGAAACAAAGTTCGTTCTATTTCCGGATCAAAAGGGGCTAAGCTCGGATTCGGTTGTGAACGCGTCATGCAATGAAGGAGAAATGGAATTCATTGTAACGATGAGGAGTTAGTCAATTGAGCAATTTACAATGAAGTGCAACTATGTACATATATACACACTTAATCCAAAACAATAACATGGCACACTAAGCAAACTCCCCGGCAACGGCGCCATTTTGACAAATGAATTTTAGCCGGTATAGAAATTATCAAATGATCAATCGTAGTATAGTCTAAACCGACGCAAAATCCTTTATCAAACAAATCTACAATCTATATCCGAGAGTACTAGTCTCCCGAGTCGTTCTCCCTTGGAATTGCCAAAGTGTGCATCTTATTGATTTAGTAAGCCTTGTTGGAATTCTTTGAAGGTTTTAGCAAGTAATGAGAGACAAGCAATCAATTATCAAAGGACTTGGCTTAGGGTTGGCATTAGGAATTCTATCCTTATAGTCTATTCAATGTTGACGACAATTAGGCCTTGCTTCATTTAGTTATCCCCTAGGTATAGAGGGAGGTCAAATGAAAGTAATCAACTTGAGTCACAAGTCCTAGCTTCTCCTTATGGGAATCTAGCTTTAGTGCACTCCAAGCCAACTAGCAATCCCTAATTCCAAATCAACTATTGATACAACTATTCAACTTCTTCCAAGGACCAAACCCTATGCCAAGTGTGAAAATTCTACTCCATAGCTAGTGTTCTCATTTTATCAAACATGTGATGAGCAAGAAGGAAAGTCATAGTAAAATGAGAAGAAAAGTCAAATTGAAAGTATTGCAACACAAAGATCTAACAACAAGTCTCAAAGAGTAGCAATGAAAATCCAAAATAGAGATGAAATCCAAAATTACAAAGTTGAATTCTAGATCTATGAGAATTGATCAATTGTATCTACTACTTGAAATTGGAGAAGAAAATCTATGACATGAACAAAGTGGAGTGAGAATTGTAATGGATCTCACCCAAGAGTCATTGAAAATTCAGAGATTAGATGAGGATGAACCCTAGTGAAGCTTGGAATCTCCCTCTTCTTCTCCCAAAAAGTGTAACTAACTCTCCTCTCTCTCCAAAATATCTAGATCTAAAAAAAATGAACTAACTAAGTGTCCTTAACCCTTGTTCCTTTAGTCTTCTTAAGCTTTTCCCGCCAAGGTGTTTCTCCAAGAGTGGGATCCTTAACTGCCTCCACGCCTAAGTCACGTGGCTTCTTAAAAATCATGTTCGCAAATCGGCGCGCACGCGCCGTTGAGACGTCTTGTAATGTGCGCGGAGGCGTGATGTACGCGTGCGCGCCCATGAAGCTCCTGGCTTAGCCGCTTCTCAAGCCGGCTCTTGGCTTTGGCTCTACATTGCCCTATCCGCGCGGGCGCGCAAGGTGCGCGCACGCGCCCATGCGTAGATTTCCAAGGCTTAATCCTCATGCTTTCTTCCTTTGTACCCGTCTTCCTTCTCTCTTTCGGTCCATTCCTACTCTATATCCTGAAACCACTTAACACACAAGTCACGGCATCGAATGGCATCAAGAGAAGATTAGAAATGTATCCATTTTAGTGCGAAATAAGCATGTTTTCATTCATGAGGCGAAACTAGGAGAGGAATGCAAAATCTTGTGTTTTCATATAGAAAGTGTGTGGAATCATTGATAAAACCCCTGAAATCATACAAAAATGAATTCTCGTTGCAAGTATAGTTCCTAAACCAAACAATAATCCTTTCATACAAAAAGATTGTTTGTCACTAGTACAAACCCCTAAAATTTATAAACCGAAGTATTGGACCTCGGGTCGTTCTCCCTAGGAATTACAATAAAGTATCTTGTTATTGGTTATGAGTTATTTTGGGGTTTTGGATAAGGAGCATGAAAAGTAAATGGCAATGAAAATAAACTAAAAACTATAAAAGGCTCTTGGCAAGATGTGAGAACTAGAAGTCCTATCCTAGTTATCCTTCTCAATTGTGATAAGAATTGTTCATTGCTACCACTTAGTTAACCCTTACTAATTAAAGGAAAGTCAAGTGGATGAATGGACTTGAGCCACAAATCCTAGCCAACTCCCAAGGAAAGACTAGCTTTAGTGCACTCCAAACCAATTAGCAATCTCTCCAATTATCAATCAACAAAGGAATTAGATAACTCAAGTGTCACTAATTACTCTACCTAGGCCAAGAGGAACAAAATCTATACTAAAACTAAAAGAGACATTTCAACAAACACATAAAGTGCAAGAGGAGTAAACATTATTAAATGCAAGAATTAAAGGAATCTACAACTACAAAAACAAGAGATCAACAATAGAAAAGCAAAGAAGAACAATTATTATGAATTATCTCTTATTGAATTGGAAGAAAGTATAAGGAACAATACTAGATCTACAACAAAATATAAGAACAACATAAAGGAAATTACAACAAAGGAATAGAAGGAGAATGAATGTAGCAACAAAGAATTGAGAGGTAGAAGGAGGTGAAAGCATAAATTAAAGTCTAGATCTAAGATTATTAAACTAACCCTAATCCTAATCCTAGAGAGAAGTGAGAGCTTCTCTCTCTAGAAACTAACTCTCAAAACTAAACTAAACTAAAAAAATGATTAGTTGGTTGGGAATGATGATGATCATCCCTTGTGATGTTCTTATGCCTTCCCCTTAATCCTTCATCCTTTTATTCCTTTCCCTTAGAAATTTGGCGCCAAAAATGGGTTCAGAAACCCTCTCAAATCGCCAGGCACGTGTTGCATTAATGAGGTCATGTGCCATCATCGGCGCGTGCGCGCATGGTACGCGTGCGCGTCCCTGGTCGATTCTGCAATGTGCGGGTGAGCGCCTTGTGCGCGTGCGCGTGCATGGCTGACTTTGCTTCTTTGACTTTTTATGCTTCTCTCCACTTGTATGCTTCCTTCCTTGCTTCCTTTGATCCATGCCTAGCCTACTTCAATCCTGGAATCACTAGCAAACACCTCAAGGCATCTTATGGAATCAAAGAAGAACTAGAATTCATCAAAATAAGGCTTAGAAAGCATGTTTTTACACTTAAGCACGAATATGGGAGAGATAACAAAATCATGCTAATTCCTGGGCTAAATGTGACAAAAGGTTATCAAAATACTCTGAATTCAATGCAAAACAAACCGTCAAATTAAGGTTTGTCACCTGCCTCCACATAAACTTTCGATAATTAGATGAGTATATACTGGCCAGTGGTTCAGCCTCTATCCATTTGGTGTAGTAGTCGATAGCAACTATGAGATATTTGACTTGCCCCGGACCAACCGGGAAAGGTCCCAAGACGTCGACTCCCCATTGTGCGAAAGGCCGGGAGGACATCAATAGGCTTAGTTCAGTTGCCGGCGCTTTGTGGAAGTTGGCGTTCTCTTGGCACTTGACGCATTTCCTCACGAATTTTTTGGAGTCCATCGTCATCGATGGCCAGTAATATCCAGCTCGGATGAGCTTTCTTGCTAGGGCTCTGCCCCCGATGTGGTGACCACAGCACCCCTCGTGGACCTCTCTGAGTACGTAGTCCGTTTGGTCGGGATGCAGGCACTTCAATAAGGGTTGGCTAAGTCCCTTTTTAAACAGTTGATCTTGTATGACCGTATATTTGGTCGCCTCCCTTCTCAACGCTTTAGCTGCCTTCTCGTCGTCAGGGAGTTTTCCGTTTTCTAGGAAATCAGTGATGAGGTCCATCCAGGAGGGGCCAATCTATGTCAGGTGAAGGGCAACTGCTGGTTCTTTTATCATGCCTTGAATGAGAGACCGTGTGTTCCTTTCCCTCGGAACGTGCTGGATCGTGACCTCCTCGAATTGTTTGCTCAACTCTTTGACCTTCTCCAAGTACTTCTGCAACAGTGAGTCTCTGGTTTGGTAGCTTCCATTCACTTGCGAGGTAACGACCTGTGAGCCACTGCACACTTCCAGCCTCGTAGCTCGACTTCTCGAGCTAGGATTAAGCCGCCCAAGAGGGCCTCGTACTCCGCTTGGTTGTTCGATACGGGAAACTCAAACTTGATTGATTGTTTGTATATAACCCCGGCAGGGCTTTCCAAGATGATCCCAGCCCCTCCGGACGTTTGGTTGGAGGCCCCATCCACATGGAGCCTCCACCGTATGCCCGTTTTCTTGGTTGGGTCCCCCGTTACTTCTACCAAGAAGTCTGCCATTGCTTGTGCCTTAATTGCATGTCGGGGCTCATATCGCAAATCATACTGAGATAGATCGATGGCCCAAGTCATCTTTCTTCCCGCTAAGTCGGGTTTTTGGAGCACCTGGCGAATGGTCCGTTCTCACGACCACTTGGTGACCTTGGAAGTATTGCCGTAGTCTGTGGGAAGAGGTTAGGAGTTCCAGTGCCAGCTTCTCTAATTTGTTGTATCTCAGTTCTGCCCCTTGCAGTGCTTTACTCACAAAGTAAATTGGTTGTTGAACCTTCCCTTCTTCCCGCACCAAAACCGCTGCCAACGCTTCCTCTGTTATGGCCAGGTACAGGTAGAGCAGTTCTCTGACCTTGGGCTTCCCGAGTACAGGTGGTGTTGCAAGGATCTCTTTGAAATGATTGAATGCTTCCTCGCACGCTGGGGTCCATTCAAACGCTATCCCCTTTCTCATCAAGTTGAAGAAAGGCAGAGCTTTCGCTGCCGACGCCCTGAGGAAGCGGGATAGTGCGGTGAGCCTTCCTGCCAGCCTCTGAATGTCTTTGACACAGCCTGGGCTCTTCATTTAGAGTATCGCTTGACACTTTTTAGGGTTGGCCTCCACCCCTCTTTGGGTTATCATAAATCCTAGGAACTTTCCAGCCTCCATGGCAAAGGCACACTTGAGTGGGTTGAGCCTCATGCCGTGTTGTCGGAGGGAAGCGAACACATTTCCTAGGTCGCTTAGGAGGTCCTCAGGCCGGGTGGTCTTCGCAAGGATATAATCCACGTACACTTCCACCGTCTTACCTATGAGGTCGCTGAATATCTTGTTCATTAACCTTTGGTATGTGGCCCCAGCGTTCTTCAGGCCAAACGACATTAGCTTGTAGCAATATATTCCTCCCGGCGTTATGAACATTGTTTTCTCTTCGTCTGGCCGGTGCATCGGTATCTGAAGCATCCATAAAGCTCAGATACCGATATCCCGCCGCCACGTCGACAAGCGCATCAATGTTGGGTAGGGGATAGCAGTCCTTGGGGCATACTTTGTTGAGATCGAAGTAGTCCACACACATCCTCCATTTTCCATTGTGCTTTCTTACTAGAACTACATTCGACAGCCAGGTCGAGTAATCGAGTTCTCGAATAAACCCCGCTTCGAGGAGGCCAGCCGTCTGCTTGGCCACCTCCGCCGCTCTTTCTCGTGACATCTTCCTTCTCCTTTGACCCACCGGTCTGGCCTCCGGCTTGACGGCCAAATGATGTGACATGAGTTGGGGGTCTATCCCTGGCATGTCGGCTGGTGTCCAAGCAAACAAATCGCCATTAGCCCTGATCATTTCCACTAGAGGTTCTTTCAATTCACGTGGGAGGTTTCTGTTCACGAAGGTGAACTTCTCCTCCGTGTCGCCGACCTTGAACTTTTCCAGGTTCCCCTCCGATTCGGGTCTGGGCTTGTCGCTGACTCTAGCGTCTAGGTCGGCGAGGAACACTCCTGATGCTTCTTTAGATTTCTTTCTTAAGGAGAGACTGGCATTGTCGCAATCGACTGCCGTTTCCAAGTCTCCTTTTATGGATCCCATGGATCCGTCATCAGCAATGAACTTCATTACCAATATCTTTGTATTGATCACTGCCCCGAGATCGTTAATCATTAATGGTTTTCCTCCCTGGTCTTATGGACACCGGCAGGGAGATTATCCCGTCTGGCTTGATGAAGTGGTCGCCTAGTCCTACAACACCGTGCTGGTGAGTCTTTAAGTCGGCATCCCGTAGACCCAAGGCATCGAACACGTTGCGGAACATAATATTCGAGTCCGCCCCAGTATCTACAAGGATCCGCTTGATGAGGACGGTTCCCACTCTGGCCGTGATGACCATGGGAGGGTTTTCTGCAACCTCATCGAACCATTGGTCTTCTGGTCCGAACGAAATGGACGGAAGCCTTTTGGAGCTTTGCACGGAAGACGAGGAAACTGCCAGGACTTTGGCGTCTTTCTTGTGTGCCGACTTCGACCTCGGAGCCGCGTTCCTTGCTGTTACCACGTTCACTATGGTAAGACCGTAGTCGTTGTCCTCTGGCTCTTGAAGTCACTTTACTGAGCGGGTCTTGTCCTCTCCCTCACGGTCACGATCTCGTCTCCTCGGCTCCCTGATGAGGTGGGAGAATTCGGCTAGTTTTCCATCCTGGATTGCTTGTTCCAGCTCGTCCTTCAAGTCAAAGCAGTCCTGTGTCTTATGTCCATAGCCCTTATGATAATCACAATAGAGGCTCTTGTTCCCCCCGGTTCGGTCCTTTAAAGGTTGGGGCTTCGACAAGATTTCCTTCTCGACTATCTGTTGATAAACTTCTATGATGGGGACGGTGAGGGGAGTGTAATTGGTGAACTTCCTGACTCAAGGAAACGGCTTAGGTGTTTTGCTCGGACCGCCATCTCTGGCGTGTTCCTTCTGCCTTTCTCTGCTACTATGCTGCCGGGGTTGATTGTAGGAGGGCTGCCGCTTGTTGGTAGCCACGACTTGACTGACTTCTTCATCATTAATGGATTCCCTGGCTACACTTTGGATCTCCTGCATTGTCCACACCGACTTCATGGTGAGGTACTTTCTGAAGTCCTCATTCTGGAGTCCGTTCGTCAAACACAGTCTAACTACCGAGTCAGTTAGCCCGTCGATCTCAAAGCACTCATCGTTAAACCGGTCTAGATATTTCCTGGTCGGCTCGCCGGACCTCTGAGTCACCCCGAGCAAATTGATCGGGTGTTTTGCCTTTGCAATTCTAGTTGTAAATTGGGCCAGGAAAGCACGGCTGATGTCCGAAAACCTGGCCACCGAGCCCTGCGGGAGGCTGTTGAACCACCGTATCGTAGGTCCCGCCAAGGTGACCGGGAAAGCGCGACACCTCACCTCGTCTCCAACTCCCTTCAGGTTTATCCTGGCCTCGAAGGCCGTGAGGTGTTCCTGTGGGTCTTGGGTTCCGTCATACCTCATGTCCGTCGGCTTATCAAAGTGCTTTGGTAGTCGGACCTCGAGGATGGAACGATGAAAGGGGGTTGCACCTATTATCACGGGACGGCGTGTTCTCCTTGGCCTTTCTCTTCCGTCTTCCCGGTCTCGCTTTGTAGTGCTCCTTTCAGGTCGGGTGTATATCACGGGGTCCCGACGTCTTCTTGGGCACTCCTCTTCCTCCAAGACACTCTCAGATTCAGATCGTGGGCTACGTGTACGTCGGGAATGACTTCTCTGAGGAGTTCTTCCCCGTGTCATCGGAGAATGAGAATCACTTGGCTCGGGAGTTCGTTGACGGCGTTCTTGATCTGCCAGCTGGCGTTCCAGGTTTTGCATTCTATGACGCAATTCCTGTATCATCCTGGCGCTATTGTTGCCTGTTCCCCCGAAGGGGCGTCTCTCCTGGGATCATGTAACCGGCTCGGTACGTCGCGGTGGGGACCTCGTCCGCTCCCGGGGAGAAGCGACAGAGGCTGCCCCCCAGGGTCCGCTCCACGGCCATGGTCCCCTGGACCCTGTACGATGTCCATTTAGCCAAGTCCCCACAGACGGCGCCATCGTTCAGTAAGTCGGGTACCGGACGGTTCGGAAAGAATCCTCGGGTTAATAGGTGGGGTGCGGCCTGGTTCCGAGTCGCAAGGGGTGAAGCTGAAGTAGCTGACGTCCCGAGCTCTTCGTGTGGAGGGGGTGTCACCTGCAAAGACACTCCGACGCTCTAGTCAGTTAAGTGTGCATGCGAAAAAGGGATAAAGTGATGTGTGTCGTATCTTGGGGGAGGGGTAGGACCCTCCCATATATACTTTGTTAGAAGTGGGTCCCGTAAGAGCAGACCTACCTTCCTCGAAGCTTCCTCATACAGCTGTAGTGGAGAGCTGTCAAGGACACCTATCCAGATCGGAGGCTGAGCGTCTCGCACCCAACCGTTCGGGTCGGATGGTCTATGGGTCAGGTTGGTCCACAAGCTGTTTGAGCCAGGCCGTAACACTAACTATAAAGAATTGTCAGATTTAATTACTATTGTGCTATTCAAATTCAATTCAGCTCTTCATGTTTCATTGCTTGCTTCCTTACTGTGACCGTATTAACACCTCTCCCAGTCAACACAGTCAACAAACCTAAAAAAAAAAGGAAAGAGGAAAACTTTGAGTTCTGAATAATATATTCCATCAACTTATTCATTTGTATATTTCTTGATATGTAGTTGAACTAAAATTAATCGGATCTAATTCAATTTTAAAAATTAGCTTAATAAAGAATATTAAAATTATATTTAGCAAATATATCATATTTTCTAAAACATCTAGAATTGAATATTTAAAATTAAAATATGCGATATACATGTGACTTAACAAATATAAAATAGAATCTGATACTATATGTCTATATTATAGTTAAACAAATTAAAAGAAAACTTAAAGAATAGTAAAGATTAAACATATTTCATCATTGCTAAATTGTATTAATTATAACTAATCAATTATGTAATTTGATTTGATTAGGATAAATATTTCATAATTTAATATTTTATTTGATTCATTAAATTACATTTTTTTTTACTTTATTTTTAATTATTTATTTTACTTTTACTTCTCATATAAAGATTAATTATAATTCATCACAGGTTCTTTTTGAATTTAAGTGAATTTTTAGGTTATATTTTACCATTTATGCTTTTATTTTGTTTAGTGTATTTTTTTAGTCTATGTTTAATATAATAATCTGTAAATATCTATTCTATTATATAAAAATTAAATTTCTGTACTTAATGATAAAACTGTCGTGGCATGTTTTTAATGGTGTTTTTCAATTTATTTCTTTTAACTCATTAAATTCAATTTATTATAATAAATTAATGATATCAACTAATTGATTTGGTTAATTATTTAAATATCATACAATTTATTATAATTTCTATCAATCAATTAATTGTAATTCAAATTGAATAATTATTTTGTTAAGAAATTATTATTTTCTAATCTATTTATAGGCAATACATATATTAATTATAATCGCAAATTAAGCTATTTTATATTAAATGACTTATATAATGGTCATCTCATTTATTATCATAAATGCTGAATTAAATAAGTCATTATTACTTTTGATTTATAATTAAATGAAAAAAACCAAAGATACTATTTTATTGGGCTTTTAGGGTTTAATGGGTGTCACACTCAAATATAAATAGTGACTTTAGGATTTTGGTCTCCAACACATCAAAGCTACCTCCGTAACTCTTTTTTCATAAAAGGAATTGCGATTCAACTCTATTAGGGATACAGAAGGTTTTCAAAGAACAAGGGAATGATCTAAATTTGCATGAATCTAAATGTTCGAACTTACAATCTTATTTTAGTTGGTTGTCCTTATGAGAATGACTCTAATCTATACGTGTCTAAGGACTAGAATAGATTAAATATTATTTAAATAATTTATTTCTAATATTGGTATTTGATTAAATTAGTTTTAGAGAAATTTAAATTGTTGACTCAATTTATATATTATGACTATTCTTTTTGAATATATTATTTTTATATTTTTTAATATAATTTTTTTCTGATTTTTAAGTCTATTTTCTTTCTTGGATATATGTATCACCTTTTTTTTTCTCATTTGATATTTTAGATTAGTAATGTAATTATTAAAAAAATATATTTAAAAAAAAAATATTAAAACATCACTATTTAAAAAAAGGAAAGATACGTGAAAAAAAAGAAAACGAAAAATTAAAACATCAGTATTTAAAAAAATTGTTAATATGTGTATGAATGGGGTCGGGATTGAGGAATATATATGGATATAAAAAATAAAAAATTATTGCACGATTATAGAATAAAAAATAATCGTATATATAAAACAAAATAATTATAACAAAAAATAATTAATATATGTAATTTAAATGTTTTTAGTTACCAATAACATGGAGTTTAACGCCAATGAGTAATAGCTCAAATGGCATAGTCTCCCCATACTCAATTAAGAGGTTGGGGTTTCAATTCTCTTATCTTTGGTAAAAAAAAAATAACATGGAGTTTAACAAAATATAATTCATATATTTTTTATTTATGTATATGTATACAACTATTTATGTATATGTATA
>NC_029791.2:10070300-10081244 GCF_000816755.2 Arachis ipaensis | reverse complement strand
ACCACTTACTTTGGGGCATTTTGTCCCCTTTTTGCTTAATTGCTCTTTTTTTCTTTTCTTTTTCTCACTTATATATATATATATATATATATCCTTTTTTAGCTCTTTTCTAAAAATATTGGCATATAATTAATGTAGATAACATATATATTGAGTAAGTATCTCTATTGAATTAACCATAAAGGTTAATAAAATATAATGACATAAATTTCACCTAATTGTAGTAAGTATCTCCATTGAAAATATTTGTTAATTATTACCGTGTATAGTTAGTGTATGTATATGTGTATATATATATATATATATATATATAATGAATTGTTACAATTATTTATCATCTAGAAAATTTGTACCTCAGATATATATCTTCTTTTGTTTATTATTTTTCATACCTAAAGATTACTAACTACGATTTTAAGTGCTAATAGCCTTTATATTTGATTTGTTTTGTAGTGTGATAACAGTCAATATATTTGTCAAAAATTAATTTCTAAATGGATAACACAATGGTGAAGTGCAGATAAATGGATGCATGGTGTGATGTCCACAAATGTGGACCTGTGAAGATCAGAGACCTACAAAACGCAGGTAACGTTTTGCAAGCGTTGGAATAAAAAAATGCAGGCCCCTGCAAAACGCAAGCTACGATTGGTGAGGGAAGGAAACCAGCAAACGAAACGTGCCCTGCATGCCGACAGGAACAGTGCTTGACCAACTTCGGACTGTGCAAAACGCAGGATGCGTTTGTCAGTAAATCAGAGCCAAACGCAGGTTGCGTTTTGCAGGCTCCCTAGCTGCATGCGCGCCACGTGTTCTCGGAGGGGGTTCAGCTGGGTCCTTATAAGTGAGAAATGCAGATTGAGAGGGAAGCAAAGTTACTGAAGCAAAACTAGTTACTGAAAAAATAGTTGAGGGAGAGTGAGGAAGCTGTGAAAGAGCTTGTTGAAGAAGAACAAGTACACAGTATAAGAAAAAAAAATGGTGCGTGACTATACCAAATCAGAAGATCATATTATTGAGTATTTGGATCATCCTCAATTTGTAAGTAATTTTTTTTAATATGTAACAATAAATATAAAGATTTATTCAATAATTTTTAATTTCAATAATGTTTAATAATTTATTATTATTTTTTAGTGATTTATTATTATTTTTTATGATAGTAATAATAATAATAATAATACTGTTAACAGTAAATGGTTTTTTTTAATAATGTTTACGTAGAAAAAAGATTTATTACGTTTAATACTTTAGTAATATTTTGTAATAATAATTACGGGCCTGCTACACATACAAGCAATAAGGCCTTACAAGTGTTACAAGCCCCCAGCCCACAAACATTCCACACGTGCACTAATTATATTGAATGGAGCGTAACATTCACGCGCTCCCACTCAAACGGTTACGCTTCGCTTCGAGTAAACCACCACTTAATGGGAGACTCTTCCACTTCTTCCACTTCTCAAAGCAATTCAGAGAAAACGCAACCCTTCCATTTTCGAGCAAAATTCGAAACTCAAGATATACAACTCGTCGCTAACATTCGAAACCTCCATCAACACACCATAAAACTCTCGATCAAGAATCTCCAGAGAAAACAAAGCTATAATACTCAAGGTACGTTACATTACCATTCCTATATATTTTCTAGATTTCAAACTAGGTTTTACTGTTCTTCTACGTTGTTGTATGTTTTACTGTTCTTCTTGCTCTACGTCTCATTTTACAGTTTATAATGTTCTAGGTTTTACTGTTATTCTTGCTTCTATGTTACACTGTTCTTCTTCGTTCTTGTAGGTGTTACTGTTCTTGTTGTTCTAGTTCTTCTGGTAACTGATTTTTGGGGGGTATATTCCGTAGATTGGTGGGTGTATATGGAGTAATTTGTTGGGTGTATATGGCATAAAATGTAGGGTGTATATTTCTGAACTGATATACTGTAATAGTCAGCACTTGCTTATATTTGCTTGTCCATGGGTGTATATTGCTTGACCTTGTAATGTTGCTTGATATTGATGCATGTTTGAGTGATACCTGACTGATATATATGGATGTATCTGAATTATATTTATGGGTGTATCTTACGGATATCTTTGGGTGTATCTGACTCATATATGGGTGTATCTTACTGTTATCAATGGGTGTATCTGACTCATATATATGGGTGTATCTTACTAATATCTTTGGATGTATCTGACTCATATATATGGGTGTATCTTACTGTTATCAATGGGTGTATATGACTCATATATATGGGTGTATCTTACTAATATCTTTGGGTGTATTTTTCATTTCAGAAAAAATGGCAGCGAGAAACCAACCTAGAAGAAATGTAAGAACAAATATATGTCTTACATGAAATCAGTTTTATATAATAGATATATATCTGACTATAATTTTATTTTTTTTTATAGCAAACCAAAGACCTTAAGTGTGCAACACATCTCCTAAGTGATAAATTCAGAAACATGAGTGACAAGAAGAAAGCGATTGTGAGGGATCTGGGATTCGGTGGCTTAATGCACATCCCACCACTAAGGGTGCATCACCAAGTGTTAAGGGAGCTGGCTAACAACTTCAAACTAGGGGAGAACAGACTGGAAACAGGATACGGTTCTTTTAAAATAACACCAAGAAAAATAGGTCATGCGCTTGGCATCAATGCAACAGGTAACTCGCTAAAAATTATAGGTGTATATTAACTGATGCTTGGGTGTATTTAAGTTGATGCTTGGGTGTATTTGAACTGACTTTGATACTTTGTTGTTTTCCTTTTTGTAAGAGATCTATTTCCTCAGAAAGTCGATTATAAGAAACTTTCTGAGGATGACAAAGTAATTTTTAGAAGATTCCAGGGTAAGACCCTCAAAAGTCTTACAGATGAGTAATTTCTTTGTCGAGTTGGGTGTATTTTGTGGAACCATTTGGGTGTATTTTGTTGATCAAGTTAGGTGTATGTTGTTTATTAAGTTGGGTGTATTTTGTTTGTTGTGTTGGGTGTATATTATCCATTCAGTTGGTTGTATCTTGTGCATTCATTTGGGTGTATTTTATATCTTTAGTATGTTCTAAATAATGATTGTTTGCCTTCCAGAATGGACTCCAGAAAAAGAAAGAAGAGTCAAGAGGATTCAGATTCTGATTCAGAATCTGAATCAACTGATGAGTAATGTTCTGAAATTAGTACTCCTTTCTTTTGGCTTCATTATAAAGATTTCGTGTATTAACTGAAGTGTCTCTTATTAACTTATAGAAATGAAGAATCATCACCGGTGGAGAAGCAAAAGAAAAAGACAAAGACAAAAAGAACACCAAAAAAGTAAGCACTTCTTTGGATAATATTCTGTGATAAAATTAATTTTTTATTTCTGATTCATACTTGTTTTTTCCACCCAGAACACAATCCAAAAAGAAAAAGGTTGTTGTTGAGCATTCATCTTCTGAAGAAGATCAATACTATGATGGGTACAGTACCTCGTAAGCTATATTACCATCTATCATCATAATTATTTTTGTTAATATCTTCTTTTATGAATGTAGTGAGAGATATGAAATAGCAAGTGAAGATCTAGATGAATTGCTAAGGGAAAACGATGAAAAATCTGCTGCAGAGGGGTATGTCTTATTGGGGTGTATATTTCAGATTTTAGTGTGTTTTCTTTGCTAATAATTGTTTCTTGTTTCGCAGGGAGAACGAAGCTGACCTGCGATCGACAGAAGGTCGCTATGTCTCCTCTGAAACGTAAGAAGCTTTATTTAATAAAATCTTGTTATCATGATTTGGGTGTATTTTGTGGAACCATTTGGGTGTATTTTGTTGATCAAGTTAGGTGTATGTTGTTTATTAAGTTGGGTGTATTTCCAAAAAGAACACCAAAAAAGTAAGCACTTCTTTGGATAATATTCTGTGATAAAATTAATTTTTTATTTCTGATTCATACTTATTTTTTCCACCCAGAACACAATCCAAAAAGAAAAAGGTTGTTGTTGAGCATTCATCTTCTGAAGAAGATCAATACTATGATGGGTACAGTACCTCGTAAGCTATATTACCGTCTATCATCATAATTATTTTTGTTAATATCTTCTTTTATGAATGTAGTGAGAGATATGAAATAGCAAGTGAAGATCTAGATGAATTGCTAAGGCAAAACGATGAAAAATCTGCTGCAGAGGGGTATGTCTTGTTGGGGTGTATATTTCAGATTTTAGTGTGTTTTCTTTGCTAATAATTGTTTCTTGTTTCGCAGGGAGAACGAAGCTGACCTGCGATCGACAGAAGGTCGCTATGTCTCCTCTGAAATGTAAGAAGCTTTATTTAATAAAATCTTGTTATCATGATTTGGGTGTATTTTGTGGAACCATTTGGGTGTATTTTGTTGATCAAGTTGGGTGTATGTTGTTTATTAAGTTGGGTGTATTTTGTTTGTTATGTTGGGTGTATATTGTCCATTCAGTTGGTTGTATCTTGTGCATTCATATTTTGTCTGAATAATATGAAATCTGTTTAGAATACCGGATGTGAACTTGGGAAGTGATGATCCTTCCTCTCAAGGACGCATAGAACAAAGTAGTGTAAACAAGCCGGCAGAGAGCATGTAATTTCTCTTTCAAATAACCGTTACTTTTGTTCTTCTATTACCTTCTACTTCTAATTCTGTATATATTTTTTTTAGAAAAAAAAGCCCTTTATTATTTTATTCGAGAAAAAAAAGGCAGGAAAAAAAAGCAAAAACTGCAAGTATATAAGTTCTCAAAAAACAAAGCCTGCCTTCTTTTTGAATTATTCGGGTGTATTTTTTGACTTTCTTTGGGTGTATTTTAGATTGAGTCCGGTTCAATAGTCAGCCAGTGAGCCGGCTGATTCAAATATGATGGTTGTGAGGGAACAGACACCGTCGGAAGCGCTTGCAATGTGAGTTTTTCAAGAATATTTCAACCTTATAACCTTATTATTTTCAAAGGCGTTGTTAACCTTTCATTTTTCTTCTTGTTTAGAGTTCCGATTCAAGTTTTTGTGCCAGTGTCCCAAACAACCACTGTGCCGGAACTTGAAGAAACACCTGAGACAGATTTTGAACCAACCCCTCTGCTACAAATTGAAGGAACTACAGAAACGTAAGAAATAGTATTAGGTGTATATTTGTTTAGAGTTTGGGTGTATATTAGGTTACAGTTCGGGTGTATATTTGGTAACAGTTTGGGTGTATATTGTTCCTGAGTAGTTTTTTTTATGCCATGATTAATTTTGTGTAACTGTGCAGCACTCCTGAACCCCCCAACAACTTGAAGAAACCACACCCATGCTTCCCCCAGCTCTATCTAAAATGTAAGTTCATCAGACTAAAATCAATCTTTACTTATCATCCGTATATTCTTACTCTTATAATACGTTATACATGATGACGTAGTCATCCAGCCACAGAAGACGTTGCTGCCCTGATGATGATGGCACGGACAGCATCCTATGTTCCTAAAACAGATCCAATGCCATCATTCAGCCTTGGCTTGACTGATTCAAGCCAAGAAGAAGAGGCAACGCAGGAGGGAGCATCAACGCAGGAGGCAGACAGGGCAAAAACTCCAGAAACTGTAAATTTGCTAGAACAATTAGAGGATTTAGTACAAAAAATAGCAAGCAGTGCGGCGAAAGAAGAAAGTAAAAGTCCACAAATTCAAAAGGAGACTGGCGGAGAAAGTTCTGGGAAGTTTGAAACTCCTGAGGGAATAAATCAGATTACGAATGATATGAAAGAGAAGTGCTACATCTGGGGTACGTGAGTGAAGACATACGCAGATGGCAGTACTAACGAGTATGACAACATGTGCACTCTGATTGCCCAAGATGAATACATTTTGAAAAGAATGCACCTTGCATCCCTCCAGGCAGAAAGTTATATAGAATCTGAGGTAATATTAGAATAACATTAATGTTTTAACACCAAAGTCAACTGCAATGTTTATTAATGTAAATTGATTTCGGCATATATTTCTAGATTGTATCTGCCATGTGCCTCATCCTCAACCAGAAAAAAGATAAAGTGTTACTTCTACGAATTTTGGGTGTATTTTCTATATTCCTTAGGGTGTATATTCTCTGATCAAAGGGTCTGTTTTTGTATTCGTTTGGGTGTATTTTTTACGTTCAATTGGGTGTATTTTCTGTATTCATTTGGGTGTATTTAAAGTATTCACTTGGGTGTATTTTCAGTATTTCATTTGTTGTTTCACAATTGTTGCAGAGCATGGCCGTTTCGAAGCACCCAAATGGGGAATTCATATCACCTAAAACCAATAAAGAATTCAGGGTGGAAGACTACCCGAGTTTTATTCCCTTCATAGATGCAAAAAAATTAACTTCGCATCCATATGTAAGTTTTCATTTGCTAAATTTGTTAGTACCGTTCTTTACTTATATGCCAAATAAAATAACACACTGTTGAAATGTGGCAATCGTTCAGATTTTTGCACCTGTTTACTACTCGGGCCATTGGTGGTTATGGGTGATTGATACAAGAAAGCGGAGATTTCATATACTTGACCTGTTACACAAGAAAGCTGCAAGCGATGAGAGAAAGCAGCTTAATAAATTCACTGTAAGTTGCCTGTGTTCTTTACTTTAATAGATAGGTGTATTTCAATTCAATATAAGGTGTATGTATGTTTTGCTTTGGGTGTAATTATGTTCTCCTTTGGGTGTAATTTCTTTGTCGAGTTGGGTGTATTTTGTGGAACCATTTGGATGTATTTTGTTGATCAAGTTGGGTGTATGTTGTTTATTAAGTTGGGTGTATTTCGTTTGTTGTGTTGGGTGTATATTGTCCATTCAGTTGGTTGTATCTTGTGCATTTATTTGGATGTATTTTATATCTTTAGTATGTTCTAAATGATTGTTTGCATTCATTTGGGTGTATTTCATTCAGATGTATTACTGATTTGTTTTGGTATTTAAAGGATATGTAATTTCAAGAATGAGAGCATATGCCAGTGGGGAACCTCTGAAGAAAGACGAGAAGGAGAAGGAAATTAAAGCATCATATGTTAATATATCAGGCCAAAAATCAAGGTATAAATTTGTGACTCTGAACATTAAACTTTCCTAAATGAGATTTGTAATTTATTTTCTTCGTTTTTAGCTATGACTGCGCTATCTACGTTATGAAGTGGCTTGAGTTAATTGAGCCGGAAAACATTAAAAAGGGGAAGTATGAATGGGATGATTGGAAACAGGTAACTGTCTTTAGAACTATATAACTCTGTATTACTTTACTGAATTAATATTGCTGTTTAAACAGAATATACTTTTTAATTGTAGGACGAGGTGGACTACTATAGAGTGGAGTATGCTTCGTGGATACTATTCAGTGAAATGAATAAAGAGAGAGATCAAGCAATTAGAGCGAGTAATGCAATAAGACTGTCGAAGCCATCCTCCGTATTATTGAGTCCATTTTGTCAGATAAATTCTACTGGTATAGAAACTGCGTAATCCAACTGCTAGCTAGTTTGTAAATTGAACAAATGCTGTAAAAATTTTCCATTTATAAACAACTTCTATTCAATGAAATTTTTTTCCATAGTTAAACTATCTGTGCTTTTAACCGTCTGTGCTGTATTCAAAAGCTATATTACGGGTGGTAAAATATGAAGGAAAACATCAAGGCAAATCTAAACACAAATTATAAACTTTTACACCCAACGGAAGTTTAATATACACCCAAGATTGCTTAAAATATACACCCAAACTGTCTGTGCTGTTAAACTGTCTGTGCTGTATTCAAAATGTATGAATTACAGGTACTAAAATATGAAGAAAAAATTCAAATCAAATATACACCCATAACCTGCGATTTTTTACACCCAAATAAAGTTGAATATACACCCTGAAATCTATCCCCCCTGATGCTTTGAGACTAAAACCCTGAACCCTAAACACTTAAAATCTAAACCCTTACCCCTAACCTGTAAACCCTAAAACCCTAAACCCTAATATTATATATATGTATCTATATGTAAAATGTGAATTCACAAAAATACACCCAAAAGAACAGTGCTTTTACACCCATATTCTGTAAAACTATACACCCAAAGAGTTATCCCCTGCTGCTGGTACCCTGAACTGATAATTCATAACATGTCCTTGATATTGACTGGAATTTAAATGCACCACTGATGCAGCATCAAACAGGTTTATTGTAACACCCTAACTACCAAAGCTCACACTTCCGGCTGCGCGACTCTGATAGCTCGGACATTACGACGACACTTATACTATTTAATACTAAAATATGAGCCTGTTTAAAACTTTAAACCGCAATACCGCTCCCAAAAATACTTTCGTTCGATAACATACATTCACAGAATACCATACAACTTACAAAAGTTCATAAAGAGTACATCCATATATATACACATATATATATAAATAATATTACAAGCATTAGACAATACAGTTCCTATCCCTCTTACAGAATATCTCAAGATAAAGGCGAGGGTACAAATAATAGTCTGAAGCAATACAGAGTATTTCAACAACAACTAAATAAACTCTTCGTGACTTCTGCGCCCATATCCTGAAAGGGGAAAAATGTAGGGGGGGTGAGAACATCATCCTCGAAAGGGTTCTCAGTAGAGGGTTTTTGGGAATTACTGTAATAGGATACGTGAAGATAAACCGTACCAGTGATTAATAACTGTCTTATGCCTCTTTTCAAAAACAACGGTTTATAATAAATAGAAATCTGAAATCTTTTCTGAAAGAGGAACAGTTCAATTCTCAAAAACTCAAAAGCCTTTCAAAACGGTTTATCTATGCTGAACCAAAATAGCCTTTCATATTCTTCCAAACCAAAACACAACCAAAACCAATCATCGGTCCATCTCATTTCAACCACGGCCCTAGGCCAAACAATCCAACCATCAACCAATCACCACAATCCAACAGAGTCCCAGCCGCAAACACAGATAGGAAGTCAAGCACAAACAAACAGTTACAGCATGTAGAACAAATAGCAGTTAATCACAAGTAATCACAAGGGCAAACCAAATACAATATGTACACTCAAATAATGTCACATAGATGCATATGATGCATGCCTGTCCCTAGTGGCTGATGATATCATCTGTCGGTTATAGAGCCAACCCGACAAGTCCTGGTAGCTAACCATTGGACTGTCCCTCTGTCGCGCATCCCCAACTCGAGTTATACTCAACATAATCGTGATCATAATCATGATCCATATCCATCACCCTTACTGGTGAATATTCACGGGGGCGAGCTCATTGATGTGTATTTTCGGAAAATGACTTCCAAACACACAAATCTAACCGGCAAGTGCACCGGGTCGTATCAAGTAATAAAACTCACGGGAGTGAGGTCGATCCCACAGGGATTAAAGGATTGAGCAATTTTAGTTTAGTGGTTGATTTAGTCAAGCGAATCAAGAGTTGATTTGAGTGGTTTGTATTCGACAGAAGCTAAATTGCATGAAATTAAAAGGGAGAGGGATAGATTGCAGAAAATTAAAGAGCAAAGAAAGTAAATAAGCTGAATCTTAAAGAACAAGTAATGTAAATTACAGAAACTTAGATTGCAAGAAATGTAAATTGCCGAATCTTAAAGTGCAAGAAATGTAAATGGCTTGAATTGTAAAGGGAATTGGGAAGTGGATTTGCAGAATTTAAACAAGGAAAAGTAAAATTGCAACAAGCAGGGAAGTAAAAGATGGACTTAATTGCAGTAGATCTTAAACAGAAAATGTAAATCGCTTGAAGAAGCGTTCAACAGAGAAATAAAAAAGGGAATTTCAGATCTCAGGACCCAAAAGACTAGATAACTAAGTCTAGATCTCAATGCCTTCCTAGATCCAATCCAGAAATCAATTGCAAGAGAATTTAAAGATCAAGCAGTAGAAGAAGCAAAACCAAATTCAAATTCCAAAAGTTGCAGTAAAGTGAGACAGAGAGATCTCAAGGTGAGATTGAGACAGAATTTCCTCAATTCTTCAACCCAAGATCCAAGACAAATGTAATTGAAATTGAAAAAGAGAAAACTAAGAAGAAGAGAATTCAATTCTCCTCTCCGAAATTCAGAAACTCAAAACAACTCAAAACCAAAAGCTCTCAGCAAAACTAAAACGGAAAATTCTCAAAGGAAAGAAAAACTCCACAAGAACTTAAATCCTAAACTATTTATACACTTTCTTCAAATGGTCTTCAAGCCTTGAATTAGGCCTTTGTTCTTGATGGCATTGGGTTGATAAAGGCCTTGGTTGATTGCTCTTGGAGTTGGAGAAAGATCCATTGTGAACCGGGTTGAAAAACATAAAAGCTTGAGTAAAAGTTTGAGTAAAAGTTTGAGGTCAAACTTTTACTCAAACTTTTTATACCAGATGGCTTCACCTTGCTGCTACCAACGTTTGAGCCAAAGTTTGAGGTCAAACTTTTGCTCAAGCTTTTTTTCCTCTGGAGTGTTTTCAACTCTTTTAAAAGTTTGAGCTAAAGTTTGAGGCAAACTTTTGCTCAAACTTTTTGTTCTCTCTTGCTCCTAGCCATTCCTTCTTTCTTCAACCTTCTTCAAAACTCTTTTCACCTATCATCAATCAACCAAACACATCAAAGCTTTGCTTAAAATCATGAGTTTGTTATTCTTTCATAATATATGACAATTATAGCATAAAATCTCATGAAATTGCATTAATTCATACATGGTTGATTGAATCAAAGGAAACATGGAAATCTACCCAATTGGCTTACTTATGGCTCAAGAAAGTGCATAAATCAATCGAAAATAAAAGAAAAAGGCTAGTGAAACTAGGCTAAGATGACTTGTCATCACAACACCAAACTTAAAGCTTGCTTGTCCCCAAGCAAGAAAAGAATTATTGAGAAGAAAGAATGAAATGGAAGAGGATGTTCATGCTAGCAGAGTATTATTGGTAGTTT
>NC_029791.2:10067005-10070094 GCF_000816755.2 Arachis ipaensis | reverse complement strand
TTTGTTTTTCTTTTTAACCAAGGACTTTTATTTGATTGAGATTCATAGACAGTAGGCCACTTTCTACTTAGAAGGAGACATCCTAGTTCTCTTATTCACTAAAAGTGAGCTATCATACAATCACACATACATTCCACCACTTACTTTTATTGTACTTCTATCTAACAGAGAACTATCTCACTTCACATTCAAACATTTCTTTTATTGAATTAAAGATGCAGAGGACAAAGCATGCTTTTTGTTAAGTGAAAGTAAACATACAAGCACACACTTAGACTAGCTTACTTATTTTAAGAAAATTGAATCTACTTGAACTAGATGAATACTTTAGCAAGACATAAATTAAAGCATTTCTCAACAGCAAAAGTTAAGTATAAATACAACCTATTGGTTTGCAGTTCTTTTGTTCTTCCTTCTGTTGTGCCCCTTTTGAGTCATGATGCATAATGTCTTCAAATGGTGGTTCGTTCCCTGCACAATTCTCAAAAAGTGCTTGCTTCTCAAGCCCTTAGGTGACTGGTTAGTATGCATGAATTGAGTGTGACTTTTTGGATTCAATTTGGTGTGGGAACACCAAACTTAATTCCTTGCCACTGTCTCTAATGCAACAGGTTGTACATTTATAAATTCTTTTGGCCTTGCTAAAGGTTATGGAACCAAACTAAGAAGCAATTAACTGGTTGAATAATTTGTCTGATTGCTTGGAGCTATCATTATGCAAGAGGTGAGAGTATGCTTTTAAATGAGATTTTGGTGGAACACCAAACTTAGAATCCTTCATTCTCCCTTAAATTGTTTTTGTGTGCAACACCAAACTTAGCTCCTTGCAATACATACTTAATTATTCAACATTTTTATTGAAAAAGCTATGAAAAGAAAACTACCTCAGGTTGGGTTGCCTCCCAACAAGCGCTCTTTTAATGTCACTAGCTTGACATATTGTTCTTTGATCATGGAGGTTGAAAATCATAGTGCCTCAGCTTTTCTCCTCTTACTGTGAACTTTCTTCCGGTCTCCTCTTTGATTATCTCTAGGTGTTCAAGTGAAAGGACCCGGTTCACAGTGTAGTATTTAGATGATTGTGGGGACACCTTCATTGGTTGGGTGTTTAACACTACTTTATCCCCTGGTGAAAAGCCTTCAGTAGGGATCTTCTTGTTTCTCCACCCTCTTGGCCTCTTCTTCTTTTCTTTCTCAAAAGATACTCCCTGCCTTGGTGGTTCCTTATCTGAGATGTTGAATTTCTCATCTGGAGGTTTTGGATCTAGTTCCTCCTTGATTTCTTTGGTCTGTTGCACCATCTCTACTTCTTTCAAGCATGGATTTGAAAGTCTTGGAGCTAACTCATTGACTACCTCCTTCAAACTTTGATCTCTGGCCTTATCCTCCGTACACTCTTCTTCTTGAGTGGGCTCATGTGGGGTTTTAAAAACATGGAATGCTAGGTGCTCATCATGCACTCTCAGCAACAATTCCCCTTTTTCAACATTTATCAGTGCTCTGCCCGTAGCAAGAAAAGGCCTCCCTAGGATGATGGGGGTGTTAGGGACCTCCTCCATATCCAGAATGACAAAATCAGCTGGGAGAAGGAATTTCCCCACTTTTACCAGTACATTCTCTACAACTCCAACTGCTTGCTGGATGGATTTGTCAGCCATTTGAAGGAGTATTCGTGTGGATTTCAGCTCACAAATTCGAAGTTTCCTCATTAGAGACAAAGGCATCAAGTTTATGCTTGCACCAAGGTCACAGAATGACTTTTCAATTGTTATGTCTCCTATGGTGCAAGGTATATAAAAACTCCCAGGATCATCTTTCTTCTCTGGTAACTCTCTTTGCAGAATAGCACTACATTCCATTGTCATCTCAACAATTTGTCCTTCTTTTAGGGACTTTTTCTTTGTCAGCACTTCTTTCATAAATTTGGCATACACTGGCATCTGTTCAAGCGCTTCTAAGAAAGGAATATTGATGCTGAGGGTCTTGAATATGTCCAGGAACTTTGAGTATTGCTTATCCTCATTCTCTTTTTTGAACCTCTGAGGGTATGGAAGTTTGGGGATATGTGGCTTCACCCTTTCCTTCTTCTCTTGTAGTTGTGTTTCAAGGATGTCCTTATCTCTCTTTGAGCTTTTTGCATTCTTGATTTTCTGATCCTCTTCACTTCTCTCTTCTGTCTCTTCTTGTGGAACTTCTCTGTTGTGTTCTTCCTGATTGATGGCTTTCTTCTCACTTTTCACTATGATTGCTTTGCACTCCTCCCACTTTGTAGCTTTTCCTTTGTCCCTTGGGTGGTTTTGAGTGGCACTAGGGGATGCATCTGTAATTCGTTTAGCCATTTGTTCCATATGCCTCTCGAGATTTCTGATTGAAACTTCTTGGTTTTTGCTTGTTGTGGCTTGATCTTTTCTTGCTGCTTCTTGATCTTGTCTTGCCATCTCTTGATTTTTCATGAGTTTCTCCATCATTGTCTCTTGGTGCTTCATCATCTTATCCATCAATATCTCCAAGTTGGAGATCCTTTGAGTGTCTTGTGATGTTTGTGGCTGGTTGTGGGGTGTTGAAGGTTGATGGTAGGTGTTTTGGTTAGTGGTTTGGTTATTGGGTGGACAGTTGCTAGAATTTGGGTGGTTGTTTTGGGGTTTTCTATATGGATTGGGGTTAGTGTTTTGCTGGTTGTGGTTTTGGTTGTTTCTTGAGTTGTTTTGGTTTGAATTTCGTTGCCATGGTTGCTGGTTTTGAGTGTGGTTATCTCCCCATCTTATGTTTGGATGGTTCTTCCAGGATGAATTGTAGGTGTCACCATAGACTTCATTTTGGCCGGAGCTTTGGTTATGCACATATTGAGGTTGTTCCTGCTGCTGATCTTCTTGGTTTTCTTCATTTTGCCCCCATTTGGTTGATGGTTGGCTTGTATTCACTGCTGCAACTTGCAAGCTATCAATCTTTTTAGCCATCTGCTCAAATTGTTGTTGAATCTGCTCCTGCATTATCTTGTTTTGAGCTAGGAGGGTGTCAACCCCTTCCATTTCTAACACTCCTTTCCTTTGTGATGGCTGGCATTGTCTCTGATGAGAAAAGAAATATTG
>NC_029791.2:10061813-10066954 GCF_000816755.2 Arachis ipaensis | reverse complement strand
CCTGAGTAAAGCTTTGTATCTCTCCCATGCTTCATACAATGACTCTCCATCCATCTGAGTAAATGTTTGAACCTCTGTTTTGAGCCTGATGATCCTTTGAGGAGGATAAAACTTGGTGAAGAACTTGCTCACTAGATCCTCCCAATTGTTGATGCTTTCTCTTGGAAATGACTCCAACCATTGAGTAGCTTTGTCCCTCAGGGAAAATGGAAACAACAACAATTTGTAACTGTCAGGATGTACACCATTGGTCTTCACTGTGTTACATATCCTCAGGAACGTGGTTAGGTGCTGGTTTGGATCTTCCAAGGGGTCTCCTCCATAATAACAGTTGTTCTGCACCAAGGTGATGAGTTGGGGCTTCAATTCAAAGTTATTTGCATCGACATTTGGGGTAAGGATGCTACTCCCACAATGCCTTGGATTAGCAAATGTATATGAAGCCAAGACTCTCCTCTGGGGTTGACCATTGTTGTTGGCCATTCTCACTGGTGGATTTGTTGGATTTGTTGAGTGTTCCTCCAATTCATGATATTCTTCATCTGATTCTTCCTCTCCAGCAACATTTTTTTCTCTTGCTTCTCTTCTTAGCCTTCGGAGGATTCTTTCGTCAGTTTCATGAAAGGTAGGGATCTCTCTTCTTGTATCTGACATACAAGCAAAACACAAGAATCACACAATACCAGAAAAGCAATAACACTTCAATCCATGGCTGAAGTGAAATATTAGTTAGCTTAGGCAAAAATTCAAACAGTTAGCGTGTTAGTCAAAAGTTAAAGAAACAGAAAAGAAAAAGGGCTTGATCTAGATCTCCACTTCACTTAATCATTGTCAATCTAATCAATCCCCGGCAACGGCGCCAAAAACTTGATGTGTATTTTCGGAAAATGACTTCCAAACACACAAATCTAACCGGCAAGTGCACCAGGTCGTATCAAGTAATAAAACTCACGGGAGTGAGGTCGATCCCACAGGGATTGAAGGATTGAGCAATTTTAGTTTAGTGGTTGATTTAGTCAAGCGAATCAAGAGTTGATTTGAGTGGTTTGTATTCGACAGAAGCTAAATTGCATGAAATTAAAAGGGAGAGGGATAAATTGCAGAAAATTAAAGAGCAAAGAAAGTAAATAAGCTGAATCTTAAAGAACAAGTAATGTAAATTGCAGAAACTTAGATTGCAAGAAATATAAATTGCCGAATCTTAAAGTGCAAGAAATGTAAATGGCTTGAATTGTAAAGGGAATTGGAAAGTGGATTTGCAGAATTTAAACAAGGAAAAGTAAAATTGCAACAAGCAGGGAAGTAAAAGATGGACTTAATTGCAGTAGATCTCAAACAGAAAATGTAAATCGCTTGAAGAAGCGTTCAACAAAGAAATAAAAAAGGGAATTTCAGATCTCAGGACCCAAGAGACTAGATAACCAAGTCTAGATCTCAATGCCTTCCTAGATCCAATCCAGAAATCAATTGCAAGAGAATTTAAAGATCAAGCAGTAGAAGAAGCAAAACCAAATTCAAATTCCAAAAGTTGCAGTAAAGTGAGACAGAGAGATCTCAAGGTGAGATTGAGACAGAATTTCCTCAATTCTTCAACCCAAGATCCAAGACAAATGTAATTGAAATTAAAAAAGAGAAAACTAAGAAGAAGAGAATTCAATTCTCCTCTCCGAAATTCAGAAACTCAAAACAACTCAAAACCAAAAGCTCTCAGCAAAACTAAAACGGAAAATTCTCAAAGGAAAGAAAAACTCCACGAGAACTTAAATCCTAAACTATTTATACACTTTCTTCAAATGGTCTTCAAGCCTTGAATTGGGCCTTTGTTCTTGATGGCATTGGGTTGATAAAGGCCTTGGTTGATTGCTCTTGGAGTTGGAGAAAGATCCATTGTGAACTGGGTTGAAAAACATAAAAGCTTGAGTAAAAGTTTGAGTAAAAGTTTGAGGTCAAACTTTTACTCAAACTTTTTATACCAGATGGCTTCACCTTGCTGCTACCAACGTTTGAGCCAAAGTTTGAGGTTAAACTTTTGCTCAAACGTTGGCCCCCTTGTAAATGTGTGTTGCGCCAACGTTTGAGCAAAAGTTTGACCTCAAACGTTGGCACAAGCTTTTTCCTCCAGGGTGTGCAAGTGTGGCGCCAAATCACCTCATTTGAAGCTCTGTAACTCAAGTTATTCTTGTTGGAAGTATACCCCTTCAGGCTGTGTGGTGTGTGGCACCAACGTTTGCCAAAAAGCTTGAGGCAAACGTTGGCGCAAGCTTTTCTCTTCCAGGGTGTTGTTTTTGTGATGCCAACGTTTGCCAAAAAGTTTGAGGCAAACGTTGGCGCAAGCTTTTCTCTTCCAGGGTGTTGTTTTTGTGATGCCAACGTTTGCCAAAAAGTTTGAGGCAAACGTTGGCGCAAGCTTTTCTCTTCCAGGGTGTTGTTTTTGTGATGCCAACGTTTGCCAAAAAGTTTGAGGCAAACGTTGGCTCAAGCTTTTCTCCCAAAAGTTTGAGCTAAAGTTTGAGGCAAACTTTTGCTCAAACTTTTTGTTCTCTCTTGCTCCTAGCCATTCCTTCTTTCTTCAACCTTCTTCAAAACTCTTTTCACCTATCATCAATCAACCAAACACATCAAAACTTTGCTTAAAATCATGAGTTTGTTATTCTTTCATAATATATGACAATTATAGCATAAAATCTCATGAAATTGCATTAATTCATACATGGTTGATTGAATCAAAGGAAACATGGAAATCTACCCAATTGGCTTGCTTATGGCTCAAGAAAGTGCATAAATCAATCGAAAACAAAAGAAAAAGGCTAGTGAAACTAGGCTAAGATGACTTGTCATCACTCATCCGGGGCTTTCACAGTGCCCGGCCACACTTACGACATAGGGTCAACAGAGTATCAAGTCTCAACCTGGAGCACGTGGTGGCTAGCCACTGCTACTACCCAGGAAAACTCGTATCTCAGATAGTGGAAGTGCAAAAATCACAATTATCAATATCTCATCATATATGCATTCATTCTCAGCCATGGATCAACATCCATCTCAGCCATCCGGCTCACGGTTCAATCCAGAACCAGCCAATATTGATAATCATACACAGCCATTCCGGCTCACGGTTCAATCCAGAACCAGCCAACATTCATAAATCATACACGACCATTCCGGCTCACAATAAAATAGCACTTCCACCATTCAACATCATTAAATTCATAAAGTCGGCATTTAAGCCATAAATCATTTTCTCAATTCATTTCACTTTGAAATCGAGTTTCAACTCTTTTCAACATTGGCTTTAAAGATCTCATTTCTCAAATCATCTCAGGCTCATAAGCCACTTTTACTCAAGGTAAATTCCCCTTTGAAAACAATGCCACTCTCGGCATCCTCTTTCCAAACTTCCATAACCATGGCAAGGTAAAGATTTATTTTGAAACAATCAAAATCACCCATTCAACAATGGGATTTTATAACAAAATTTCCTTGGCAGAGTCCCAAGTCTTTAGGGGAGGATAACATAACTCATTTCGCCAAATTCATTTAAAATCATTAAAACCTTGGCTTTCCGATTTGAGTAATAAAATAGGATCTAAACCAAACCGAGTCACGTAATCATTTACTTCTTTCAAAGCCGTTCCCTTTACTTAGGCAAAACCAGCTTTAACCCCCATGATAAATTCTAAGCGTTTCAACTGTTCAAAATTGTTTTAGTCTTGCAAAAATTCAGAATTCAAAGAATACTTAAAACCTTTCGCAAAACATTTCAAAATGAAACTTGTCAATAGACATTCAGGTTCTTTCAAAGTCATTGAAACTTCTTTAATTGAAATCCCCAAGTCAAATTCAAAGGCATAAACCCTTTTTCACATTCAAACAGCTTTAAAACACAAGTTTCATCTAAATAACTTTCTCCTGAAAGAGATACAATGCCTTTCTTAAGAAGCAAGACTAAATCACAATTTTCTCTTTACTAATTCATTTCGAAAACACGAATCATCCTTTTCTCGATAATTCAAATAAAATAGTAGAAGTCTTTAACTCATCATTTTTCCAAACAACATTTCAATAAAGACTCGAATGTTATAGAAATTTCGGCAGCACCTTCCCTAAAACTTGGACTTTGCCACCCGGTTCGGGTCCCAACTAAACCGTTTCACAATCCTTTCGACAGTCCAAATTTCAAAATCAGTCCAAGGCAAGCCAAAATCCAACAGTCATCTCAATCCCATATTTCAAGAAAACCATTTCAAAATCAAATTATTATCATTAGTATCCATATGTAATAATTTCAATAATAAACTATAGTTTTCAGAAAGCGCCCCTACCTCAAAACGCAAATTCCATAACCCAAACGTCTCACAGAGTCCTTTACGCCTCAACCCGAACTGACGGCAACCAAGACCTCAGCTCCCAGCCACTTTCGCAATAACCATAGAAACACTAATCGCAACATACAATAATCAGGACTCGACCCCACGTTACCAAAACTCATATTCATTAACCAAACACAACCGAATACTAACGCGAGGCTTTTCAAAAAAATAATTTACTTACTGAGCTAGCAAAACGAAGCAGCCGCAGCTCCATATCAACCCGGCAGCAACTCCGTCAGCCACCTCAAGCGGCAGCGGCGATGAAAGACTCCGACAACCACGACTGCACAACAACGTCATGGCGATAAAACCCAGGAATAGAAAGGAATGAAGACCAAATGCAAGGACCCTTACCGGCAGTGGTTTTCCGGCGACTAAGCTGCGTTCTCCGGCGGCAGAGATGGCGAAGCAGCTCGAAACGGCCAGCAGCAGTGGCGGCGCTAACCCAGCACCAACATCCATCACCGTTTTCCGGCAACCAGAGGCACTGCGGGGTTTCATGGCGGCAGATCCAGTAGGAAAGGGACCCTCAGCGAGGTGGAACGGCGGCGGTCAGTGGCGCGTCGGCGGCGACTGGACGCAGCTCCTCCAGCTCGCGTCTCCTTCTCTCCCAGCGTCGCCCAGTCTCGGCCTTCCTCCTCCTTCGAGTTCGACGGAAAGGGACCCACGGCGGCGCTGTGCTTCCTCCACGATTGCGGACCCGACGATGGCGCAGCAGTGAGGACGACGGAGCTGGCGGCGAGTCCCTCTCTGCGCGACACTGACAGAGCG
>NC_029791.2:10024382-10061369 GCF_000816755.2 Arachis ipaensis | reverse complement strand
CACTAATCGCAACATACAATAATCAGGACTCGACCCCACGTTACCAGAACTCATATTCATTAACCAAACACAACCGAATACTAACGCGAGACTTTTCGAAATATAATTTACTTACTGAGCTAGCGAAACGAAGCAGCCGCAGCTCCATATCAACCCGGCAGCGACTCCGTCAGCCACCTCAAGCGGCAGCGGCGATGAAAGACTCTGACAACTGCGACTGCACAACAACGTCATGGCGATAAAACCCAGGAATAGAAAGGAATGAAGACCAATTGCAAGGACCCTTACCGGCAGTGGTTTTTCGGCGACTAAGCTGCGTTCTCCGGCGACAGAGATGGCGGAGCAGCTCGAAACGGTCAGTAGCAGTGGCGGCGCTAACCCAGCACCAACATCCACCACCGTTTTCCGGCAACCAGAGGCACTGCGGGGTTTCATGGCGGCAGATCTAGCAGGAAAGGGACCCTCGGCGCGGTGGAACGGCGGCGGTCAGTGGCGCGTCGGCGGCGACTGGACGTAGCTCCTCCAGCTCGCGTCTCCTTCTCTCCCAGCGTCGCCCATTCTCGGCCTTGCTCCTCCTTCGAGTTCGACGAAAAAGGACCCATGGTGGCGCTGTGCTTCCTCCACGATTGCGGGCCCGACGGTGGCGCAGCAGTGAGGACGACGGAGCTGGCGGCGAGTCCCTCTCTGCGCGACGCTGACAGAGCGGCTTCTCCCTTCCTTCGACTCGGACCTGACGGCGGACCCCAAGGCGGCGCGACGACTGGGCGGTGGTCACAGCGCAGCCCTTCCCTCTCTGCCCGATCTCCCTTCTCAAGCTCCCTCTCCCTCTCTGCCTCAATTTCTTTCTTTCATGGGAATGGGAAGCCGTGTGTGTTGTGTTCTGTTGGGAAAAGGGAGAAAGATCTGCTGCTGCTGTTGAATGTGTTGGTTTGAGGAAGAAGGGAAACCATGGGTGTTGCTCCGTGGGTGAAAGGGAAGACAGGTGGGGTTTCGGCTGCTGGGAAGGAGGCCTCAGGGTTTCATTCATTTTTGAAAACTAGGGTTAAGGGCATTTTTGTAATTTCATGTAAGATTAGGGATAATATAGTAATTAAAACCCAAATTAAATCCAACACTATTTGTACATAGAAAATACTATTTGCTCATCAATTTTACAAATTATTTTTAATAAGATGCCCAAATCCAATAACTAGAAATAATATAATTAAATCATTTATTTTCCAAAGCAGCAGTATTAATATTTAAAATATTAATTATTTAATCCAAACCATATAGAAATCTTTATTATTTCACAACTACCAATTTTATAATTTGAATATAGAAAATAATCCAATAATTGTAAAATTGGATAATAATCTCAATTTATTTCAAATTCAATAAATCAAAACTTGCTTTAATTTTCTTTAATAAAGAAATTTCCGAAATTAAAGCTACAGAAACACTGAATTTGAAATTAGCTAATGATAGCCCTTTTTCAAAGGTCTTGGGTCTTACATTTATCTGAATATAACACTCACATATTAGCTAAACTATTAACGAGAAAAATAAACTCAATCGCCCAAATTTAAATAACATTACTTTTATCTCGCTTAAAACTTTCGTTTTCTTCTTCTTTGTGGCATTTGCAATCTGTTTGTCCAACTTTGAACCTAACCTATTTTTTGGACGTCCTCTTGTTCGAATCCTTGGCGGGCTTTGAAGTTCGTTAACGGATTCCAAGTTGGCGTCTTCGTGGGATAAAGAAGATGTCCCCTTCCTTTTGGCTTTTAATGATTCCATCTCAGCCATGACGTTATTGTATGCATGGTGCAGACTTGCAGTCAGCTCCTCCGATTCGGATGCAAATTCGCAAATATTTTGCGAACGAAAAACCAATTGGTCGAACCTCTTGCTTCTTGGCTCCATCAGTGGCTCGTCATGGCTGCTCTTGATGTGTGTGTGTCGCCTCTTTACCTTCTTGCTCCATCGTTCCAGTATATATCTAGGTGACACTTGGCTTACTTGTTCAAAGCTTAACACGCTTAGTGCGTGACGACACAGTATCCCTCTCGACTCGAATAATAAGCATTGGCATTTTACCTCGGTTGCAACTGAGTCGTAAGTAACCACAAACTTGTTGAATATTGAGCTGGAAACTTGTTCTTCGACTTCGTATACTGAATAGCCTAGAGCGGAATTCGTTAATCTGGTGATGCAATTCGCCTTTCCTCTGAATTGCGCTTGGACTTCCCTAAACTTTTGATGAGTGTACACATCTTGAAACTGAGCTTCAATGGAGGATTTGGTTGCACACGGTATGACCGTATGAAAATCTGCAGCATCTGATTCTCTTTCTGCTTGCTCCCTGCTTCCGAGGCAATTATCGTATTGTTTGACGAACTGAATAAGCGAGCTGTTCCGGGTGATAAACTTGTTAAAAAATGAATGCATGCTCTCGCTCCTTTGTGTGCTTCTCATCCCTGCCCAGAAGTGGTGATTCAGATAGATAGGAACCCATATATGACGGTCTTCATACAGATCTGCAGAATACACCCAAACACAGACTATAAATACACCCGATAAAACATGCAATTTACACCTCTGCTGCAGATTTTAAAAAAACATTACCTGAAAGCCACTTGTTGTCCACAAGACCAAAATTCAACAGAAAATCATTCCAATTCCTATCGAATGAGTCTTTGCTATGAGAGTTCCAAACAACTTGGCTCATTTCTTGTTCAATATATGCATGTCCCTTGTACCCGTTTAATTTGCTTGGAATCTTCTTCATGATGTGCCAAATACACCAACGGTGAATTGTTGTTGGCATACAGACCTCTAAAGCCCTTTTCATTGATGCGCATTGATCGGTGAAAAACCCTTTCGGAGCGTTTCCTCCCATGCAACGAAGCCAACATTGAAATAACCATTTGAATGATTCAATTTCTTCGTTTTTCATCAAAGAGCATCCGAGAAGTGTTGACTGACCGTGGTGATTCACCCCGATAAAAGAACCACAGACCAAATTATACCTGAAATAAATTACCATAGTGCAGAATGCAAAATCATTAGGTACACCCCAACAAATGCTTCGTATACACCCAAAAAACAGCCAATATATATCTCTGCTGCAGATTCATAAAAATACATTAATTTAGCATCATAAACAGGGGAAGTTTGTTACCTGTTTGTATTGTAGGCGGTGTCAAATGAAATGACGTCTCCGAAATACTTAAAGGCAGCTCTACTTCTTGCATCGGCCCAAAAAGCCAGCTTAATCGATTGATCCTCCTCGAGTTCAAGCTCAAAAAAGAAATTATGATTCTTCTCTTTCATTCTTAACAAATATTTCTCGAATTCCTTTGCATCTTCTTGTTCGGAAACATTCCGCACTTCCCTGGTAATGTAATTCCTCACGTCCTTTTCGATAAAATTTAACTCGCGGTGACCCCCGGCAGCCGCAACAAATGATTGGTAGGTTTTTCTTGGTCTGATACCGGCCTCCTCGTTATTCTCTATTGTACGACGAATGGACATGCTTAGTTCCCTGTGCTGTTTGAGCATCTCTGCTTTACTTGGACAGCAGGGGTGTGAATGATCCAGCACAACCTTTGAATGATCCAAGCACCGACATCCTTCAATGTGTGTATATAAATTCTTGCAGGACAGTTTAAACCGGCTGTCGGATTGGTCTTCTCGGTCGGAGATATTTTAGATTTCCATTTTCCCTTTCTGCTACATGTAATCAATTGATTCTTAATCTCGTTTCCCTTCCTATTTGTGCTCCGAACTCTTGTAGAAAAACCTGCAGCCTTGGCGTAGTTCTTGTAAAATTTTCCAGCATCTTCAAGGGTGGTAAAGGTCATTCCAACCTTCGGAACAAATTGGTCATCAACAACCGAGAGAGGCTGCAGAATACACCATGTCAAAAACTGTAAATACACTCATAGATATGATTCAAATACACCCATATATATGATTCAAATACACCCAATCATGTCTGATATGATACACCCGAACCGCAACAACTCAACTAAAATGACAATAAAAGCCATAAACTGTAAATACACAGGCTGCAGAATACACCATGTCAAAAACTAAAAACACACCCAATCATGTCTGATATAATACACCCAAACAACAACAACTCAATTAAAATAACAGAAAAAGCAGTAAAGTGTAAATACACCCACACTTCTAGCAAAAATACACCCAAAAAAGATCTGATCTACACCCGAGCGTCTGCTATAAATTCCAGATAATTAATCAAAACTAATACATTACATTCAATCCACAGATTTATCTTCATGCATTATTTTGACAGTCAATGTTCACGAATTATTCACCTACACATTGCTATACAAATTACTGCAACAAAATTCATAGTAATCCTATGTAAATCAAATCTCAGGAACTTCGTTAGATTCAAATTCATAGTCCACTTCGCCTGGATTCAGCTGACAATCTGAGGTTAAATCATCTATTATCTTTAAAATGAGTTCAAACTTTGATTTCAGAAAACGAAAAATCAAATAGAAAACGAAGCTGGAGTTAGAGAGAGAGGAACTAACGTAAATGATGAAGAAGAAACGAGTGAGAAAGGAGGGGAAAAGAACGATCGAAGAAACCAGGGGAAGCTTCGCGAGAAGAAGAACGAGCAAATCTGCAAATAACGAAAACGAAGAAGGAAATAAATCTTTTAAATTTGGTAGTTAGATATACGCGGGATCCCTATATAGCGTGTGCATACAACGTAACCCTTGGAGCGCGTTTTGGGGTTTTATTTGTTAATGAACTTGTAAACCATACAAGTCATTAGGGCTTGTATGCAGAGCTTTTCTGTAATAATTAATACTGTATGTTTATAACAAACCGTTTAGGTTATAGATATTATAATAAATGGTTATTATTATTGTTATTGTTGTTATATTTGGGTTGTTATTATTATAATTAGAGTATTATTATGGTTATTCTGTAATACTGGTTATGATATTGAGAATAAGTTATTATTAATTTTTAGTAATTAATAATACTATTTAATAAATAATAGATAAATATTTATGATTTTTTAATAATTTATTATTATGTTATAACCGATATTATTTAGAATTTAATAATTATCATTTTTTTTACAGGCTATCAGAAATTTGTTGCCCAGAAAATTGGATCCGCCAGATACCTTTAACGAGGTAGCTCCAGCGACATTGGCATTGACTGGGTTTCAACACGTTTCGCGAGTAGGCGAAATGAGAGGTCATTTTGCACTACTGAGTGCTTTGGTGGAACGCTGGAGGCCGGAGACTCACACGTTTCATCTTCCGGTCGGTGAAGTGACGGTGACGTTGGAAGATGTGAGTTATATTCTTGGTCTCCCGATTAATGGGGAGGCCATTACGGGTAGATCAGATAGCAGCCACTAGTTTTTGGTGGAGAACTGCATTGCGTGTTTTGGTCGGGAGTCCGGTCCGAATGATCACGTGTTGGGAAAGGTTAATATTGCTTGGGTTCGGCAGTGCAGAAACACCGAGCCGTGTGATACTCAGGAGTCTCTCGAGCGGTACATCCGAGCGCACATTTTCTGCGTGCTCGGTACAATTGTGTTTCCGGATAAGTCGACCGTTTCATTGAATTCGAAGTTTCTACCGCTACTTCGGGATTTCTCCCGGATTTCAGGGTATAGTTGGGGAGCAGCCAGTCTGGCACACCTATACAGATCGTTGTGTCATGCCTCACGATACAACTGCAAGAAAATGGATGGCCCACTAATACTGCTTTTTGTTTGGGCATGGGAGCGTATGCCGTTCCTGGCACCTATACCCCGCGATTAACTCGGCGATATTGGTATTCCACTAGCGCGACGGTATTGGCTTTTATCGTTATTGTTATTGTTATTGTTATTGTTATTATTATTATTATTATTAAGCTTATTCATATTGTTATTATTATTATTATTATTTTGTTCTTCTTATTAATATTGTTATTCTGTTTTCGTTAGGTGGAGTCATTGGCGCCGACATACGAGATATATACGGCGGCCTACTGCGCATTTTAGGCAAGGACTCGACGACATGGGAGTTGACGACGTAAGTTGTACCATTAATGTCCAATGTTTTTATTCAGAAGAATAGTTTTTCTAATCGGCCTCTTGGTAACTATTGTGCAGTTTATATGGCGGCCATATATGGGAGTGGGAATTCCGGATGGCCTCGCTCCCCATATGGTTATGTGCTCCACCCAGTCGCCTCTAGTGTCATTCGAGTGCATAGAGTGGCACGCGACAGACCGGGTCAGACGACAGTTCGGGATGCAGCAGCTACCACCAGGCCCCGCGTTCGACCTTGGTCGTGATCACTGCAAGCGGTTGACAGGAGCACAGAACCATGACTGGCAGTGGCGGATCGACGGGAGGGCCTAAGGTGGCCATGGTCCCCCCAAAATAGCATACATAAAGTTTGGACCATATCAATTTATTATGGATGAGTACCCTCTTTCTGGTCTAGAAAGTCATCCTCGTCGTTTCAAAGCTCATTGGTTTAAGAGTTTTTCTTGGCTAAAATATTCGCCAGAAGTGGATGCTACATTTTGTCTTCCATGCTATTTATTTTCTAAAAAATCAAGTCCATTCACATCAGGAGGATTTCGCAATTGGAAAAAAGTGAATAATGGAAAGGATTGTGCATTTTTATCTCATGTGGGTAAATCTCTTAATTCTCCTCATAATATTGCTGTTAAGTCTTGTAAAGATTTGCTTAATCAATTATGTCACATTGACAAAGTATTGGCTAAGCAAAGCTCACAACAAGTTTTAAGCAATAGATTGCGTCTTAAAGCCTCTATTGATACTGTCAGATGGTTAACGTTTCAAGCTTGTGCTTTTAGGGGACATGACGAGAGTCATAAGTCTCAGAATCAAGAAAATTTTTTTGAAATGTTAAAATTATTAGCTTCTTACAATAAAGAAGTAGATGCAGTTATTTTGGATAATGCTCCTCAAAATGCAATATACACATCACCTTCTATTCAAAAGGAAATTCTATATGTTTTTGCTAGAAAGGTGCAAAATGAAATTCGCAATGAGATTAGTAATGCAAAGTTTTGTTTGATTGTTGATGAAGCTAGAGATGAATCTAGAAGAGAACAAATGGCACTTGTTGTTAGATTTGTTGATAAGCATGGATTTGTCAAAGAAAGGCTAATAGATGTTGTTCATGTCAAAGATACTACTTCTGCTACTCTAAAACAAGAGATTTGTTCTGCATTATCTCATCACAATCTCAACATTCAAAATGTTCGAGGTCAAGGGTATGACGGAGCTAGTAATATGCGTGGAGAGTGGAAAGGGTTACAAGCTTTAATTATTCAAGAATGTCCTTATGCATATTATGTTCATTGCTTTGCTCATCAATTACAGCTAGCTCTTGTTGTTGCGGCTAAAGAAGTTGTTGATGTTCATGCTTTTTTCCAAAGTTTGAGTAATATTATTAATGTTGTGTGCTCTTCTTGAAAACGCAATGATGAATTACGATCTGCTTATGCAACTGAAATTTCCCATTTAGTTGCAACTAATCAAATTGAAACAGGAAGGGGAGCAAGTCAAATTGGCACATTAAAAAGATTAGGAGATACCAGGTGGAGCTCTCACTTCAACTCAATTTGTAGCCTTTTACGTATGTTTGGAGCAACAACTTCAGTTCTGGAAGATTTGGCTACTAATGGATCTACATATTCTCAACGTGGTGATGCTACTTATGCTCTTAAATCTTTATTATCATTTGATTTTGTTTTCATTTTGCATATGATGAAAGAAATCATGGGAATCACTGATAAACTTTGTCAAGCATTGCAACAAAAATCTCAAGATATTTTGAATGCTATGCATTTGGTTTCTAGTACAAAGTCATTGATTCAACAGTTAAGAGATAGTAGTTGGGGAGCACTTTTGGAGAAAATTAGTTCTTTCTGCAATGATCATGCTATTCAGATACCTGATATGGGTGCTTCTTTTAGTGACATAATTCGGTCTCGTCGTAAAAAGGATGTTGTCACTGTTGAACACCACTATCGTGTTGACATTTTTACTAGCGTGATAGATTTTCAATTGAAAGAGCTAAACAGTAGATTTAGTGAGCAAGCAACCGAGCTCCTCATATTGAGTACATCTTTAGATCCTAAAGATGCTTTCAAGTTATTCAGTGTTTGCAACATATGCAATCTTGCAAAGAATTTCTATTCTTTAGATTTTTCTGAGCAAGAAAAGATTCAATTAGATAATGAGTTACAACATTATGAACTTGATGTGGTTAAAGCTCCAGATTTTCAAAATTTGTCTACTCTTGCTGAATTGTGTCAAAAATTGACAGAGACAGGAAAATCAAATATATATCCTTTAATTGATAGATTAATTCGTCTTGTTTTTACTCTTCCTGTGACAACAGCAACAACTAAACGGGCTTTTTCAGCTATGAAGATTATTAAAACAAGGCTTCGAAATAAGATGGAAGATGAATTTTTAGCAGATTGTATGATTGTATATATTGAAAAGGAAATTGCTTCAAAATTCACTTCAGAGATGATAATTGATGATTTTAGTTCCATGAAGCATCGTCGAGCAAGTTTAAAAATATCAAAATCTTAAAGTATGTAGTTGAACATTGACTTTTATATAATAAAATTACTTTTTTTATATATATGCTACAAATCATATTTTGTTAATTTTTTGTTATATTTTATATTTAATTGGCCACCCTCTTATGAAATTTCTGGTTCCGCCATTGATGACTGGGGACAGCTTTCTGCTTTGCCAACCAAGCCTTGCGGTAACTCACAGTGTAGTTGAACCTGCCTTGAATTTCTGTAATAACAGACTTCACCTTTATCGAGGGGTCTGCTTCGACCAACGGCCTAATGGCATCAGCAATTGTGTCTGAGTCAAACTTGGCATGATCTTGTGAAATCGTGCCCATGGTGCACGTGTGCTTGCCATTGTATCTCCTGATCTCCCAACAAGCTTTTTTTCGAATCAAGCTAGCTCGGATAAGCCAGTCGCACCCTGCACCATACCCCTTGCATTTCGCATAGAATGTCTGCAGCTCAGACTCATACACAGTGTAATCAACTCCTCTAGAGATGGTATAGCTTTTGATTGTAGATATCACCGACTCTCTCGAACCAAATTTTATTCTGACACTAAAACTCACTATCTTCCGCCGCAACATTGCCTTCACCTACGACATGCGCACCACTATCAGTCAGACAAGGCAAATAAATTAAGCACTATAGGAAACTTGAGTTAATAATCATAACATACCCGTATTCGCATACTCAGGAAATTTTGCGGCATGCATGGCTTCGAGATCTAGAGTCCGCATAAAAGACGGAACACCAAACGGGTGTTGGCTTATAATGGCATCCGCCTCATTCTGCACCGCCAGATTGCCTGCCAAGTCTCCGTCATCGTTTTCGTCATCGACTTCATAGTTAGCTTTGAATTCCTCTTCGCTGTCATTATTATCTTCTTCCCAATCTATATCCGCGAGCTCATCAACATGGACCTCGTCGCCGACCGTACCCATCCTCGACTGCTGTTCAAACTCAACGTACAGCTCTATCACCGGCACGTGAAATCGGGTTTGTCGATAAATATAGAACATCTGCTGCATGCTTGCATCGTCAGTGATGGACATTATTTGAAACTGTATCATCCCACCAAATACTTGCAGAGGATTCCTGTACAAAATGTTGCTCACCCTTTTCGAAATGTGACTTTGTATGTTCACACAAAGGCCATTTTGTAACTTTACAAAACTCGTGCTGTATGGAATAGCAAATGAAAATGGACATTCACAAACAAAATCCAATCCTTCGTGTGTATTCGGTATAATCTCACCGTTATAATACACTCGTATATTTGTAATATCCTTCATATTCTCACTTTTTTTACCCTTCTAATAACCAAAAAATCTCACAAGCACAAGCATCAGATACATGAAAGAAAAGGGAATGGGAGTACAAGTGAAGAAGAGAAGTGAGATGCGAGTTGGTATTAGCTGTGTTAGCTATTTATATGCAAGGCTCTTTATTAAAATATTATTTCGCATACAAAACGTAAGCTGCATTCTGTACATTTCGATAGGGGTGTGCATGGCCCGGCCCGGCCCGAAGACCCGGCCCGGTCCCGAACACTTTAGGGGCTAATTTGATGTGATTTCATCGGGTCTAGGGTCGGGTATGGGTTTTAAAAGTAGACCCGGTCATTATTTCGGGTCGGGTCCGGACCATAGCTCGGGTCACCCGAAATCGGCCCGGTGACCCGGTCATCATACATAATTAATATTTTGTATTATTAGTGATGGATAATGGCTATTATTATGTGAAATTTAAGTATTGTAAACCTTAATATTTTGTGTTATTAGTCATTATATATAAGACTATAAGTTAATGTTTTATGTTTAAAATGCATAAGACTTTAGACTAATGCATAATCTTGTGTTATTTGTATTGATTTAAATATTTGGTGTTATTAGGCAATATTAGTATTGATTATGGTTATACTTTAATTTTAGAGAAGAGTTAGTTCTTATTATATTTTTCTAAGTGAATTTATCATATCAAATAATGGTTGGAGTCTTGAAAATTTGGATATTTTTACATGCTAACTTACAAGAAGGTATCAAGGTAATATAATGTTAACGGCCCGGTTTTCACCCGGTTTTTACCCGGTATAATTGTGGCCCGAAAGTGTATAGATTTCATCGGGTCTAGGGTCGGGTTCGGGTCTAACAAATAGGCCCGGTATATATTTCGGGTCGGATCTGGGTCACATCAAACCCGGTTTCACCCGGCCCATGCACACCCCTACATTTCGAAAAAAAATTAGGCCCAAATAAAACGCAATCTGCGTTTTCTCTTCTTCCAAAAAAATTTGAACAGCCCATCTGACAAACGTAGCCTACGTTTTACTTTTTAAAAAAAAAATTAATAAATCTTTTCTGACAAACGCAACCTGCGTTTATGCTTTTCTCTTAAATAAAAAAAAATTCAAATGCAAAACGGAAGTTACGTTTTGTTTAATTTGAAACAAAAAAAAAACGAAATACTAGAAAATGAAAAACGGAAACTGCGTTTTTTTCCTTACACCCATAGTAGTGAAAATTTTGGCTGTTGCTCCATTTCATGGTGATACACCATGAGCTTCTCCATTTGTAAAAAAATGAGCATATATGTCTGATTTATTAAAAAAAATATATTATTAAAATTAATTAATAATTATTTTAAAGTTAATACGATTAACACTAGGTTAAAAAAACAAATAATACATAATAGATTACTTTTTTATTAATCAAATTATTATAATTTAAATTAATTTTAAAAAATAATTTAAAATTATAATTTTAATATGGGAAAGTATAGAGAGCCAATGGTTTAAGCGTACAATAGAGGTTTAGGAAGTATTAAAGATATGACCATTAGTGTTACATTGTCCTGTCAAATTACACTTTTGAGATGAGTGGTTTTAGATATAATATTAGAGTTCTAGATCTAAAAGGTCAATCCTTGATGAACCCAAAATCAGTTTAAGCGCTTAGGCCCTTTCATCCAGATGGTTATTCTCGAAGCCATCCGTTAATCCAATTAATTATGAACACATGTAGAAGAAGTTAAACAGTTCCCTGCGTTTCATATTCTTCGAAGGGAGAGAAACAGAGAGACATCACTTAATATGTTCCGTACCTTCCGTAGACCTTCAAAATTCTTAGAATATTGTTGGAAGAACCACAAGTACTTACTGTGTTCTTTGGGTTCTTCAAATTTAAGCTTTCTCTCTCTTGTTAGTGTAATCTAAAAAGACTTTTTTTTGTCTGTGGATCGATGGGAAGCGGAAGAGTGCAGTTGAAGAGGATCGAGAACAAGATTAACAGGCAAGTCACGTTCTCAAAGAGAATTGTTTTTCTATTTTTTTTTTTTCTAGCAGCAGAGGAAGAAGAAGAACAACTCGAGCATGGCACAAACGCTAGCGATGCCCGTAGCTCCCTCTCTCGCCCTAATCTCAAACCCTAGACCTCTTTCCAGAGCCGTCTATTTCCCTGTTCTCAACCCTCCCAAGGTAACATAAAACAAACTCTACCTTACATTTCTGAAATTTCTTTGTTTACTTTCGAATTTGTGTGCTCAGGTGAGAGGGTTAAGCATAGAGTGCGCTCGAGTTGGCGGAGTGGAGATTCCGAACAACAAGAGAATCGAGTTCTCGCTACAGTACATCCATGGAATCGGAAGGAGCAGAGCTCGCAAGATTCTCTGCGATATAAGCGTGGACAACAAGGTCACTAAGGATCTCAGCGAAGAGGAACTCATCACTCTTAGAGATAAAGTCTCCAAATACGTCATTGAAGGCGATTTGGTTAGTTTCCTTTCGCTTAAACCATTCAATTAATTAAGAAGAAAGTTTACTTTATTGATGTGTTTATTGATTTTCTCAGAGGAGGTTTAATGTGCTGAATATTAGGAGATTGAAGGAGATTCAATGTTACAGAGGATAGGTAGATAGGTACGTTTGCTGAAGAAGGCAAACGAAATCTCAGTGCTATGCGATGCCGAGGTCGCACTCATCATCTTCTCTACCAAAGGCAAGCTCTTCGAATATTCCAGCGATCCCTGGTTCGTACCCCTTCATTCTCTCTCTCTCTAATCCAATATCACCTTTACTTAATTTCACTGCTCATAAATATACATAATATGGATCTTGATTAATTAGTGAAATTTTAATTTCTGTGTGGAAATTACTTAATTAAGAACGCCACCGATTATCTGTTTCACATTAAGAGTACTGTCCACATGCAGTAGTAGGAGTATATATGCTTTTACATTTCCTATTTCCTCTTATATATATGCTTTCTGTGTGTAACAAACTCTGCTTTATGCTTGATTAAATTTGATTAGCTTTCATATTCCTAATTAAGATAGTATTTTGTTGAACCAGATTGGGGTTGGGTGCTTATTAGAGAAGCTAATAAGGCTAATAATTTGAATTTTTCTTTATGAATAGGGATGGATCATATCATTGAGTCTTCAAGCAGGTAACCTCCTAATCGCCGATTCCGATCCATTAAGAACTCAGTCGCCACACACCAAAACCCTAATCTCTCTGAGAGCGACTTCGCATTCCACTTTCAGCAGGTTCGTTCCCTCTCAGTTCCCTCCGTTAATGTCTATTCTCTTCACTCTTCGTGTTTCCTTCAATCTTCTGCGATTTCCAGATCTATTGCTTGTTGATTTTCATTCCTTGTTTCGGCTTCATTTCTTTTCTGTCACTCTTTTGATTTGTCCGTGTTATTCTTATTATATCTCGTGATCTGATTAGCTTGTATTCAGCATGTTGTGTGGAAAATTGGATTATCATTGTTAAAAAACATGGGAAGTTCTCTGTTCTTAGTATGAGTTTGATGTAAACGGATTTTCATTGTTAAAAAACATTGGAAGGACCTATTTTTTTTATTGTTTTAGAGAGCTTGTAGTTTTCTTATTTGAAACACTGAACATTTAGCTTTTGAGTTGGAGCTGAAATGTGTCAGTATAATAAATGAAACTAATGAATTCTTTGTTGGATGTTAATTATAACTGAGATTTTTATTTTGAATGAATGGAAGAGATGGGTGAGGAGGTGAAAGCAATTGTTCCCGAGTCTGTGCTTAAGAAGCAAAAGAGGGAAGAGGAATGGGCCTTGAAGAAAAAGGAGGAGCTTGATGCTGCAAAGAAAAAGAGAGCTGAGAGCCGCAAGCTCATTTACAGCAGGGCAAAGCAATATGCAAAGGAATACCAGGAGCAGGTTGCATTTCACCTTAATCTATTTCCCTTTTTCTCTATTTTAATGTTTGTTTCTGTTTTCTTTTATTGCGCTTTGCATTTTTCTCCGCCACATTGACCGGCTTTTATATTACAGAAAAAGGAGCTGATAATTGAAGAGACTACGATGCACTGCATTGCCATTGATTTGTCATTGCAGTGAGGATTTTAGGTTTCCTTTGTAAGAGACTTCATAATCCAAGAGACTAGGATGAATTGCCATTGATAAATAATTGTAGTGATATCAAAACACTTAATATGTTGCTTTACTTAATTGTCGTGCATATGTGATATCAAAACTTAAATCTACCTAATAATTTATACTTATTTAAATATTTCATGTACAGATATTGGATTAACAATATGGAACACCAAAAAAAGGATAACTAAATAAATTAAAATAAAATTTAAAGAGGTTGAGAAGGTTGGTGGAAAGGACTTGCCACTATGCAAAGAGCAATATGTGGCCTTTTTGGACTCGCTCATTCTTGGGTTGGACTCGCTCATTCTTGGGGAGGTAATTATGAAGTTTTGATGGTGGCAGATTTGATCAACATGTTTAACATTTTCATCAGTTTTGTTGTTGTATGTACTGTTTATCATGTTATGTGCTTAAGTTTTTGTGCTTTGGTGTTGTAGTGGGAAGATCGGATGCCGAGAAGGCTTTTTCGCTATGACGTTACTGCCTGTGAAACTAAGGTCTGATTTCTCTGCCCTCTTTATTTGATGTTCTCTAGTTATCTTCATAAACTACTTGCTCTGCACTAGGCTTCATGTGAATGGTAACTAAATTCACAAGGATAATTAGAAAAGATAAGATAAAGGAGTAGTTTATGCCAAGGTTAATGATACCAATAGGGCATGTTCTTTCCCAAGGATAAGATAAAGGTTAATGATATCAAGATAAGATAAAATAAGATAAGATAACTAAATTATTAAGTATTCATATTTAACAAAATCACGTTAAATTACAGGCCAAATTAGAACAAAAAAGTGTTCAAATTTGCTTTTTTTTTTTAATATTTACAATTAATAAATATTAAATAAAATAAATTTAGATTGTTTTTACTATTTTTTTTGTGTGTCTCAAACATTATTGCTCATTAAAATTAATATTAAATTTTCAACTAGCATAAATGAGAAACAAAATAAATCTATATTTTGGTTAAAGATTTTTCTTTTAACACTAAATTTTAGAATATCCAAGATCTAACCCATATTATCAGTTCTCAACAAATTTCAGATTAATCTAATTATAACAGAAAAGTGAAAATAAACAACTTGAAATACACATTAATCTGTAGAAATAATTAGCTTTAAAATAAATAAAGCAATGGTTGAGAATTGATTGGTTTAAGCTTTCACACACCAACTTCTTGCTAAGCAAACCATACAGTTTTGATAATTTTTTTCTTATCAAACAGAAACTGTATCATGTAAAGATATTCTGTTAATAGTTTTTCTTATCCTCAAATGGAAAGAGTAAGATAAATAAGAAAAATTAGAAAATTTGCAGAAATAAGAGAATGTACTTTTATGTCAATGTATCTAAATATTTTACTAAAATATTCCAAACGATGCAGAAAAATCAGAATCCAGACCCATATTTAATTCCAAGTTCCAACAAACAAGAATAAATTAAACTAAACTACCTCCAATACTAACTATAAAGAATTATCAGAATTAATTACTCTCTCCATGTTTCATTCCTTGCTCTCTCACTGTCACGCTATTAAGACCTCTTCTAGTCAACGCAGTCAACAAACCTGGAAAAAAAAAGTAAAGAGGAGAATTTTGAGTTTTGATGAATAATATATTCCATCAACTTATTCATTTTTATATTTCTTGACATGTAGTTGAACTAAAATTAATCGAATCTAATTCAATTTTAAAAACTAGCTTAATAAAGAATATCAAAATTATATTTAACAAATATATCATATTTTCTAAAACATCTAGAACTGAATATTTAAAATTAAAATATACGATACACATGTGACCCAACAAATATAAAATAGAATATGATACCATATTATAATTGAACAATTTAAAAGATAAAGAATAGTAAAGATTGAACATAATTTACATAGCAATACACATCACCGGGTATAATTATTATAAAGATACATACATACTCTAAAACCCCATAAACAACCAGTACGAGAAACTAACATACACCTTTAATCCAAAGATCAGATAGGGTGATATGTATTTGATTGTAACATTAATTTGAATGTATAAACAATAACTGTGATTTGTGAAGCTAGTTTGTAAAATTGGATTGTCAAATCAATAAATAAAGCTAACATTGTTCATTCATCAAATTGTTATATATATATATATATATATATAAAACAAAAAAAAAATCAGTCTTTTCACATACCTTATGGATTAGGCTTTTTCGAATCAGATGGATTAGGCTTTTTCGAATCAGATTGATTAGGTACCGGATAATAATTATGACTCCCAAAATACTCTGGATACTGATAATAATCATTAATAAAATAAAAAAGGTTAATGATTGCACTAATAATCAAGAATTATAAAAGAAAAAAAAAAGAGAACTGGTTTGAATTGAATTGAATTAAGAGTTTTACCTCTCTAACGAAAAACGACCCAGGTTGAAATTGATGGTGGCTTTTTCTTCCTTGTTGGTTTAAAGAACTTGAAGAAGAATTGGAATTCCAACTCCAAGGAGTAAGAAAAGATTCATCTTTCTCAAGAAAAGATGTCAGACGAGGAGCAATGTCCACTGCCTTTGGCGTCGTAGTTGCGCCACCACCACCAATGGTTGTTCTTTCTTCCACAGAGTAACCACTTTGTTGTTCTTGGTTCTTCTTGTTCTTAGTTTCTTGCTCTTGCTCCTCTATTATCTTTATCAATTGTTGATGCTTGTAATTCTCCATCTGTTTCTCTTCATTATAGCGGTATTCCATTCATAACAAGGCAGATACAATAGTTTAGTAAAGGACAAAAAAAACTTACATCAATATGTAAACAATAATTGTTCAAAAGTTATAGCATATAAAGGAATATTATTTAAATATTTAAGACATCTAATAATAGGTACATGCCATGATGAAGAGAAAAAAAAAAGATTTTTTGATGGATTACTGGATAATTATTTTTGCTGTTGTTTGAAATTATTTTTGTTATTTAGAATTATTTTATTTAATATTTAATTAAATTGATTAAACTTCAATTTAACCAATAAACTATTGAACTAGTAATTTTATCGGTTTATTAACTGGTTCAAAACTCTCATGACCTTAAAAGAGTGGGGAGAATTATTGATTCAAAGAATGGTAAATAGTAACTAAATTTAATAAAATAATGGGTGAAAATTAGAAATACATTTATTTTTCGAATCACCATCAATAGATTTTTTCACATATATATATTTATAATTTACATATAAATACTTAAAAGAGGAAGAGCTTTAGTTACCTTGAAAAAACTCCTTCAATTCAACAAAGTTGCTATGTATATCCAAGAGTTGCATACACCAGTTCTTTGCTATCAACCGTTGAAGTGATGTTGCGGTGTTGTTGTAATCATATATATAGGCATAAAAAATTTTCTAATTTGTTACTATCTTATCAAATAAAAAAGATTATTTGAGTGAATTTTTTAAAAAAATATATTTTTAAGTTATCTTTTTTCAAAAGATTTTTTCGAAAAATAAAAATAATTTTATATTTGAATATCTCATACAAAAAATTTTTTTATACTCATTTGTTTAAAATAATTTCATCTATTTATACAATTTTTAATAAAATTATTTTGTGTGTGTTTATATTTCATAAATTACCTAAAAATTCGACAATTGACATGAATTTGTGTCTATTTTTCGTGATAAAATAACCAGTGTTAGATATGTGCACAATCTCTAAGTGGTTTGTGACCCGACTCACATTAAATAATGCTATGAAAGAATAATTTAAAATTATTTTATTTAACTTAATAAATATAATTTCATAGGTGTAATATATATAATTACATATTTATAACCTTTAATATTATAAGTTATTCTGAGTAATTATTAAATACACACAAAAGGCAAAAAAAATAATGGTTGCTATTATTAAATATGAATTATTTTTTTAATTTATAATTAAAAAAAATTCTTAAAGAAACCATACTTGTTGTTTGTGTATGTTTGTGTACTCCTGTATACTGTTTGTAGACGATGATAATGAGTTAAAATGGATTAAAAACGCGGATTTCAAAAAATTTAAAGGGAGTTTGCCAACGAACTTGCTCTAATCCCCAAAAAAAAAAAAATCTTATTTGAAAAATTAAAGTTCAATAATGGTGTTTAAAAAAATATAAATTTTTTTTTATTTTATTTCTGAAAAAATCCCTACATTTGTCGTGTCACTTAAACCAAATACTTGCATAATGAACCTTAATTAAAATATTTCAACACATGCTATAGCGTTAAATGTTTAGTACTAAATTTCAACAAAATAGTACAAAACATCCTTGATGGCAAATATGAACGATAGGCCATTAGGAACATAATCACAAATACCTTCCGTTACACACAAGTTACACCACTTCCATTCTTCCAATAAACTTTACAACAACATAAGCATAGTTAGCTTCACATGCAAATCCACCATGGCTGAAAGAATGTTTTTGCCATTTAAATGTAGATACATGACTCATCCTTCACCTGCCCCGGACACTCGTCGGAGATTGACCACCTCTCTCACTGACGAAATCCTCATCTATTTCACTACTATCTAGACAGTGTCCATTTTGATTTACACTAATTTCAGAACCAGCGTTACTGCTTGTGGCATGAGGTGAGCCCGAGACACTGACAGTACGGCTACGCTGAGCCCCCGTGCGCACACTATACATTGAAGATGCTGGAATGTTTGTCATCAATGGTCGTAAATTGCCTGGAACCCTTTGCCGTATATCCTGGTCAAGAGAAACAAAAAAGTGTAAGCAATAAACATATATCTAGACACAGTTTTATTCACTTTGATCTGCTTAACAATCATTCATCAAATATCAAACGAGTCCAGTTAGGGAACAAGTTATTGTAGCATTTCAAGAAGGGATTCGAATCAGATGCATTACAAGTTTATTCTTACGAGATCCAAACTAGTATAGAAAATATGAAGAAGCGTACCATATGCCTAATAGCCATATCCAAGGATTTCTTTGAGAGTGTTCTTCCAAAACCTGAGCTATCTGGTGACGAAGATGACTTCCCAGAAAGATTACCATGGGGAGAGTTTTTGTCATCCAGCCTTGGTGGTGCTAATTTCCGCATATTTATTACCCTCTCAACCATCTTGGTGCCAATTACAATAGGATTGACATTGTCATTTGCTTTTGAGTACCCACGACTGACAGCAGGCATAGAGCTTCCTGTAGGATGAGAACCGCCAGAGGACCGTCCTCTAGAAGGAGAACATGATTGCCGCCTTGGTCTGCCGCTAGGAGCTGGCTCAACAGATGAAGACCGAGAACTGGGTGCTCCAGGCCTCCCCCTAGTTGCTGACAGTGGCCTTTCTGGTAGTGATGTCCTCAAATTGGGTGGAGCATCAAGTGAAAAGCCAGGCATCTCAGATGGATTCCATGGTCTTGATCTTACAGTTGGTGAAGTGCCATGTGAAGATGCTGGTTGCCGTGACACCACCGGAGCTGGCTTGGAGATTGAAGAAGCCTTAGCTGAAGGAGCAGATATGCTGGGTGCACTTGATGGTGTGGTTGGTCGCCTAGTTGGAGTAGATGCCCTTGATATGGACCTGGATGAAGGTACGGTAGGCCTGCTAGTTGGTGTTGAAGATCTTACAGTAGATCTTGACAAAGGTGTAGAGGATCTAGCTGGAACTGTGGGTTTAGTTGCAGCGACCGTAGTCTTGGAGGCAGAAATCATACTCTTTGTAAGAGAAACCACAGGCTTGGTTGTAGAAGATGTGGTCTTGTTTGTAGCAACCGCCGTCCTAGCTGAAGATAAGGTAGCCCGAGAAGTAGGTGTTGAAGATCTGGGTTTTGAAGCTGTGGTCAATGTAGGGCGTCCAGTAGGAGTTGCAGGTCTTGATCCTGGATTTCCTGATGATGATGAGGGCCTCCTAGTTACGCCACTAGATGAACTTAACCCGGGCGAGAAAGCTGATTGTTTACATACTAGGCTGCTCCTCCCACTAGGTTCTGACAGAGAATTTGCCAACTGAAACCATGAAACTGTTTTTAAGCAAAGAGACTTCATGACTACTGCCATGAATAAAAGTCTAGAATGCCAAATTATAAATATAAGTTAAAGCATGAACCAATTATTACCAAGAATGATCACGTTAGTCAATGATACCTGCAAAACTCAATACATTCTTCATAATCCTCGATACTTAAAATAAGAATCCTTTAATTTCTGCTTAAGTCAAGTTTATCGTGCACGGTGCGTAGTGAATATAATCACATTGCTCATTAACTTTCTCCAAAATCAGGAGGGAGCTTACATGGATAAGAACAATTTCATTAAGGAATTCAAACAAAACACAGAACATGTACACGACAATTGCCATAAAATGATTGGTATGATCGAAAACCTTGAATAGAACTGCTTACTCTAGATTTTAATACATTGGGACGTGAAGTTGGACCACCAAGCTGACTCATAACAGTTTTTTGAGTTTCCATCTCCAAAGATGGAAAAAGTGGAGTTCCCGGAGGAGTTAGAAGCCTGACAAGACAATAAGCAAGCTAAGCCCTAATTTGAAAAACATGCATTCCACTTTACATTAGAAACATTAAAAGTCATATCAATTATGTATAGCATGTGGCCAAAGATAATGCATTATTATTAATAATAATGAAAGCCTATGTCTGTTCATACGAAGAGCATATATGCAAAAAAGGTTTACAAATGTGATTTGAGTAGCGTTGGGAGAAAAATTGTGAAGACAATAATACTGCTAAAAGTGTGTCATGACAGTACTAATTACTTATGACTTAAAAACAGAATTATCTAGAATATTAATTGTGTAGTTAACTATACCAGTTTCCATAAATTTATCTAGACATAATTCAACTACAAAGAAGTAACTATAAATAGTACTAAACATTATGTGTGTCAAATATCAAGTGTGAAGACACAAGATTCATTAGCATGAAAACCAGCGTAATTGTACACTTCATGGAAAGATGAAACACTATACCCTTGACCTCTATATTCAAGCAGTATATTGTGGACCTTCATCTAATTTGCTTAAACTAGCCAATGTATTAAATGAATGGTAGCTGCTTACACTCATGAGCTTAATGTTTCACATTCAAGAAACTAACCAGATGTACTTTTTTTCCCTCCTTCAATTTTGTTTAAACCACCAATTTCTAGAATTTATTATACTTAGCTGGTTCAAGCTGAGTTGACCCAACATGGTAATAAAATATCTCACAGCCTTATTATTATTATTATTATTATTATTATTATTATTATTATTATTTTCAATTTGCAAAACTTGAATCCAATATCTAACTATCTAGCAGTAAGAGAAATAAGATTCACCTATGACCAATTTATCATTCTATCTACCTCACTCAGAATTAAGAAATGTATTTGGTTCAGCTCAAGTGCTCAATAAACTATCAGCTACTATAAACTGTAAAACGTTCCCTTTACAAAAAAGCATATTCTCAAGGAACTACATTAAACATAAATAGAAAGATGCAGCAGCACATACCAATCATAGTCATTCTTATCGTTCTCCGAATTGAGAAAATCATCAGCACCAGTCTTCCTCACAGGAGCTGGCGTGGCTAACGGGATGTTAAACAATGGAGATGTTCCCGGGTTCGACCCTGCAATAATACACACCCAATTCAATTGACAACAACAACAATAAAAGAGTTAAACAATATCCAAAAAAGCTTGAATAAGAAATGCAGTAAGACCTAAGGGTGCGTCAGCATGGAGTTCATCAGAGGCGCGAAGCAGCGAATCGGTTCGCTCCTTCTCGCGTTTCCTCATCTCAAGGAACAAGGCGAGTTCTTCGTCCCTGTCCTTCATCATCACCGAAGAAGACCTCAACACCCCCAATTGGTGGTGCCTCTGGTTAAACGCAGCTTGCATCTGCATTTCATGACCCCTGAAACCACTCCGATTCATCCCCAACCAAAAAAATTTTAAAAAATAAAAAATCGAAAACTCCAACACTCGAAACTTCAAACTGTGCAGTAATAATAATTAGGGATCGAAATAAAAACAATAATGAATTATTAATGATTAAGCTGCAACCAAAGAACCTAACTTAGTTCCCTTGTTCACTTCACCAAACCCTCTCACCCTCACACCAACCGATAACACTTTATACGCCAAATGCTAAAAGAATAATAAATAAATAATAAATAAAGAAAAAAATAGTTCAAAATAGGGAAGAAAATAAGCAATGTTAACGTAGCGCGAGGTTCAGAGAAGGAGGTGGTGTAAGCTTAAGCTCGAAGGAGAAGGCACAGAGATTGAGGTTCCAGAAAGTTCGATTTGTTGTGAAGAAAAGGAGGGAGTGAGAGTGAAGACTGAAAAGAGAAGAAAGGAGAGGGGAGGGAGTGGCATTTTGGTAATTAGAGAGAAGTTTGGAGTGGAAAATGGGGAAAGCGTGGAGTGAGAGAGAGAATAGATTCCGTTTGATGTTACTATCACTTGAAGACTACGTTACGTGTTTTCAATCTTTCATGGATGGTTTGGATGGATAATCACCATAATGCCCCTCGTTGCTTCATTCTCAATCTCGTGTTCTTCTTCTATTCCGCTTTTGTTCTTTTTGAATCCTTTTCCAACGGTGACTTTCCAATCATAACCCTCACCTTCTGTTACGCTTTTAGTAGCAATCCAATTATTGGATTTTCTTTTGGTACTTAGATTTTTCTCCTATGTATTTTAAGAATATTAAAATAAACTTTTTAACAAAAAAAAAAGTTTTGATGTATTAATATTATTAAAAACTTTAAGAAGTTATGTTCTCTATAAAAAATATTATTTTAGATTTTTGGAGAATAATAATACATTTCAAACAAAATAAGAATAGAAATATTTGATAACAAAAAAATATTAGCTCAAAACTAACAAAATTTATTTTTTTTTTGTTTTATTTAATACATCATGCAATAAATAAATACTAAATAAGATAAATTTGTATTATTTAGGCCAATTATTTTTTGTTTTTCTAATATTACTGAACAAGAAATGAAATACTCCTACTTGCTATTAAAGGTAAAAGAAAGAAATAAAAACAAAATAAATAGATTAAATTCTGAAGTCTAAACTCCTAAATTACATCTATTATTTTATTTTACATATTTTTAATATGTATTTATACTCTAATATATATTTAACATAGATGACTAATTTCATATATACATGTTCCATGCCGGTTTAATTTATTGGAATTTTTCGGTACCTGAATAATTGAATATCCGAAAAAAGAAAAAATTATTCAAATTTAGGTAACTGAAAATATATTTACTTCCTCTTTTTATGACATTGTTTGATCAGTTCAACTTATATCATCTTATCTTATATATCTTGATATGTGAAATGCTTATTCTGTGTGACTTTGAAAATCCAAGTGGAATATACTCTCCTAATTCCAGAAGTTCCCAGTTAAATCACGAAACCACACAAAGTTTGATTGCATTGCGACACAAGTTACACACACTACATTCAGTACACAACAATATGCGTAACCTTCAATTAACCATAAATAAACCAACCTCACCTTGAGTACCTGCATTTGCAATTTAATCTTGAAACTTTCTACATAAGCAGCTACAATTAATCATAATTTGGTTTATTCATAGTACCCTTTTATCTCATTGCCAAGAAAACGTTAAAAGATACTGAACAAAGAGATTAACCACAAATGAACAACTTGATAGATCAGAAGTGTGCGCATTAGTGCTTCTTTTTACATGAGAATCAACAACCAAATGTACTGTGTTTTTCTTTTTTGGGGGGGATGCTGATTTGGCTAATTTTCCCCTACAAATCCACATAGATTGAACAACACAGAGGGAGTTAAAGGGTATGTACAATTTAATTGTCAACGGTGGGTTTATTTATTACTAAGCATCATCTACATCACTCCCACCAACATGTGCCTCATGGCTGACCCAATAATTGCTGCCATCAGGACCTGAAACCTTGTACCTGCACACAAAGTTCATCGAAACAAACTACATCGTCGGTTACCATTACATTTCGTCATTGGGAGCCTATCTTTCACAAGTGCCTCACGATAGAAAATACAGAGACGTGTGACAAAGACAAGATAGGAATGTTGTATCTTTGTCCATGTTCCCAATTTTCCGAAGAACAGGAATCCAAACTGTCACAACATCCCTATAGGGTACAAGGACAAGATACGACACACATTCACACATTAGATTAAGAATGTTTTGTCACAGAATATAACTACTAACCGTTCAAGGACAGATTTTCCTTCCTTGTACTTCTGGGTTTTTTCATGGGCAGTTTCCTGAAAGAAACCAATAGAGTGAGGTAACGCGGTTCATTGAAAGAAGAAGGATCATACCAGTGAAGTTTCGCAGAAAAGCTTACATATTTCCAACCCACAATCGATCCACATCCAACACAGAAAATGTCTGCCACAGTATGCCACCCGGTCATCATCTGTCTCTCCTCGTTTTCACCAAGAGAAACGTTCACACTGTTAAAATCAACAAGATTTCAACGAGTTAGGGAGCAGAACCAACAGCGAATATAATGTGGCTAGAAGCGATGAATAACACTATTATTCCGTTCAACACTTTCAGTACATATACAAGAGACAATAATCACACCATCCACAATAAACTAAATGTCAGTAGATGAGAGACTTGAGTGTGTTAGGAATTATGGTTTTTTCTGGTTATGTGGTTGTAAACTTGTCATGCACCTATAATTTTCATTTTTCCACTGGCAAGTCTCTATATCACAATCATGAGAGAATTCATGATAGACTTGCACACCCAACACAATCGATGACGGCAACGAGTAATGAATCTCCCTTAACCAAGCTCTCTTTGCTTCTATTTTTCATTTTTCGACAAAGTGGCAAGTACAAAATTACTATGTTTTACTGATGATAATTTGGATCCGAACACCAGCAAGAGCGTGTTTCTTTATATTAGTGATTGCACAACCACAAGGTGCCAAAAATCAAGGATAACTTACACCTTACTGAAGAGATAAGCTTTCCCATGTCTGCAGTGGAAAGACTGAATAAAACAACACAGGCAAAAATGGTAGTTAGAAAATTTGTTCTTAGGAAAAAGCCCAAATAACAATGGCTTGGTCTAAATCAAACATTACCATAAAGGATCTAGAAACAAAAAAGCTAAATTTTGAGAAACTTTTACACGAAACATATATCTTTTTTGAAGAATAGATCCCCATTTCACCATCTCTCAAATTTTATAATCAAAATGAAAATCCATCAGGTATTACTAATTAACAGAATTGAACAATGCATAAGTGTGCCATAGGCAACAAGTCCCAACACATGTAGATGCAAACTGAAGAGCTGGTGCCAGCAACTGACACGCAAGCAAGTATGCAAGTGGAAAGCAATGCAATTGCAATCAGTTGAATTATTGTTCAGCATATAACAGATATGCATTTAAAACAATGTTTCCAACTTAACAGGGGAAATGTCATTACTTGTAGGAAGATTCACCCCCAAAAAAAGGCCTAAAACACTGTCACTTTATTTAAAAGCAAGGCATGAAGAATCAAACTCATAATATCATGGCTTTTAATAGCTCCAGTATGGCAGAAAAACCAGCCAAGTTGCGGTTTGGTTTTTGTTTGTAACAATCAAATTCACAGAAAATCTCTACCTTTTTACCATTTTCCAGCAAAGTGGAAGTGATATATTTCGTGATTGATTTATTTTCCGTTTCATTATTCATTACCCATTCTGTTTGTTATGTTTTGGCTTCTGAGATCTAAGCAATTTATTTAGTCCGTTCACAACTGGGAAGAGTACACAAAAAGAAAAACCCAATCTCATGAAAAACCACACCCAAAACCAAGACAAAGCATCAAGGACCAGCACCATACGAATGCCCAACTCAGCTCCAACCTCAAGATCAGTGATTGATTCTATATCTAATACATGAGAATCAATAAATATTTTTAAGCCAAAAGGAATACATATTTTTCACCTTAAGCCATCACCAAACAGAACAATCAATAAACACGCACCTCAGCTCCATTTCAAAGTAGATGAGCAAAGAAAAATAACTCTAGAAAGTGGATCAAATTCATCATCAAGTTAAAGTCTTGTATTGGTCAACAACCATGAGACAATACTTGACGAAGTAACACAAATCAACCATAACAGAAAAAAAATAAATAAACAATAACACGAGTAAGTACTTAGTATTATAAGAGGATGATTATCCCTAACCACATTAGACCACAAACTCATACAAAAATCTAGCTTGTAAAAAGCTACATACCCAGAAGAAGAAATGGTTAAAAAAGTTTAGGTCATGGATCAAAATCGTACCTTGGAGACGATGTCTTGACAAAGAGCTAGATGGGTGCGGCAGTGCTTACAGCTGTAGAACTTCCCTTCAAGATGTGTCACAAACACCCTCCCCATGACTCAGCCTCTGAAGAAAAAAGCTATTCTGCAAATGAATCTGAAGATCCACGAAGGATCGTTTTTGAAATTGGAAGAAAACGACCCAGTCAGAGAGAAATCACAAAAGGGCCAAAAGAAATTGAAGCTATGAGAGTGAATTCTATGAATCGGAGGATTAAGGGGTAGATTGGCGGAATGAGAAAAGTGAAGATTGTGAGGAGAAGAAGACTAAGAGTGAAGAAGAAGGGAATGGGGGTTGAATATTACCTGCGTTTATGGTTTGGTACACGCAAGACGCAACACAATGGAGTTTGCGAGAAATGTGGAGAGAGAGAAGCAATCAATGAATCGTAGCTTTCTTTTTCTTTATTTTTTCTATTTCTGCAAAAAGTAGACGCGACAAGACGTGTGTTTGTGTGTCATGCAAGGTTGCAAGAACCGGTTAATGAATCAGTAAAATGACTAGTTTAATTGTTATTGGGCCAACCGCAGAGAGCTCTCGATTACTCAGTTAATGTTAATGGGTCTTTTATTTTATAAATTTTTCATTTTTTTTATTTTTTTTGATATGAGACTAACTTCAACACTTCTCACACTTGTAACATTAATAATCTCCCCTTCGTCTCCATATCAAGCATCAACTTCCTTCTAACTCCTCCACCACATATAAGTATTTGTCCATCACACCACTGTAAAACACCGCGGGACACGCCATTCGGACTGTGAGATATATTTTTAAAATATGTAAAAAATTATTTTGAAGAGTTACATCTCTTCATAGAGTTGTGACTTATTCAAAAGTTATGCCTGTTAAAAGGTTGCAATTATTTGAGAAGTTATATCTGTTGAAAGGTTGTAACTATTTAAAAAAGTTGTGTCTGTTGAGTACGTAACTGCATGTTGCATGTACTTCGTCTCTATAAATTTTCTTCATTTCATTATTGCTAAAATCCATCTCAACACTTTCTTTATACGCAAAAGAAAGAATAGAGAATATTATTCTGTAAATTATCATTTAGTGTAAGCTTGACTGTGTGAGTGCATAAACAAGTCAAGTGTTCTTTATTGTATCCTACAGAAAATTCGCCAATAACCCATTTTGCACACCATTGTATATTGGTGGGGGCGAATTAAGCCTAAAGGAAAGTGTGTGTAACACACGCCTTGAAGAAGAATTACGCTATTTGATTCACTATCCCCTCCTCTCTTAACTCACAATCTTTAGGCTTAATTATTCACCAATAAAACAAAAATGGTCACTGCATCAATTAAGGAGATGATGTCGAATTTTGTCAAGTTATAAAGATTTGATGGTGAAAATTTCATACGATGGCAAAAGAAGATGCACTTCCTTCTCACAACACTAAAAGTGGCATATGTTCTTACCATACTAAGACCACCAGAAGTTGAAGGAGAGGCCATTGCAAAAACATGAGCCAGACAAAAATGGGACAATGATGACTATATATGCACCGGTAATATACTCAATGGCATGGCTAATGCACTGTTTGATGTCTACCAAAATGTTGGGAGCACAAAAGAATTATGGGACAAATTAGAGGCAAAATATATGGCCGAGGACACAACTAGTAAGAAATTTTTTGTCACTCGTTTTAATAGTTATAAGATGGTTGATGGTAGATCTGTCATGGAACAACTGCATGAAATTGAGCGTATTTTAAATAATTTTAAGCAACATAACATGCACATGGATGATACCATCATTGTATCTTCAATTATTGACAAACTCCCTCCATCATGGAAAGAATTCAAAAGAACTATGAAACATAGAAAGGATGATGTCTCTCTTGAGCAAGTAAGTAATCACCTTCGTCTTGAAGAAGAGTATCGTAAACAAGACGATACTAAAGAGCAAAGTGCTCATGCTAATCTTCACGTAATGGAAAATGAAAAATCCAACAAGCCCAACAAGAAGAGATACTGAGATTTTAATAAATCTCAAGGTAACAATGGTGATTTCAGAAAGAATAAAAAGAAAGAAAATTATTTTCATTGTGAAAAATTAGGACATTTTAAGAAAGAATGTCGTTTCTTAAGAAAGAAGAAAGAAAAGAACGACACAGCAATAAAAGATAATCTTATTGTTGTTATTTCTGAGATCAACATGATTGAAGACATTGGATCATGGTGGATAGATTCTGGTGCAACTCGACATGTATGCAAGAATAGAGATTTTTTCAAGACATTCAAAGAAGAGAATGGGACAATTCTGTACATGGAAAATGCATCAACTGTTCAAGTAATGAGCAAAGAAACGGTGGAACTTGAATTCATTTCTGGAAAAGTACTGACTCTTACTGATGTATATTATGTACCCGAAATTAGAAAAAATTTAGTTTTTGTCCCTCTACTTAACAAGTATGGGTTTAAGTCTGTATTTGAAGGAGACAAATTTATTCTGTCTAAGGGTGGAGTGTTTGTAGGTAAAGGATATTTATGTGAGAATATGTTTAAATTGAATATTGTAAATAATAATAATAATAATATTTTTGTTTATATTGTTGAGTCCTTTGTTTTATGGCATAATCGTTTAGGACATGTTAATTTTCATAAATTAAATGATATGATAAAATATGATCTTATTCCAAAATCAATTAAAAATTCAGATGTATGTACAACTTGTATGTTAACTAAGATAACAAGACTTCCTTTTTAAAGAGTACAAAGAAATTCAAAGTTATTAGAATTAGTACATTCTAATGTATGTGATTTGCATAGTTGGCCTACTATAGGTAAAAAAAAAATATTTTGTAATTTTTATTGATGATTTTAGTAGATATTGTTATATATATATATATCATTCTAAAGATGAAGTCTTAGATAAATTTAAGATTTTTAAAACCGAAGTTGAAATTATAATATGAAATCTTTATTAAGTGCTTAAGGTCTGACCGTGGAGGAGAATATTATAATCCTAGTTATTTTGAGTCCACTGGTATTATTCATCAAACCACTGCACTATATTCTCCACAACAGAATGGTATTGCTGAAAGAAAAAATAGGGTGCTGGAAGAAATGGTTAATACTATACTACATTATTCTGGTCTAGCAAAAGGTTCTTGGAGTGAGGCTATGTTAACTGCTTGTTATATTTTAAATAGAATTCCTAATAAAAGGAATAAAATAACTCCATATGAACTTTGGAAGAATAAAAAGCTTAATCTTAAATATCTTAAAGTTTGGGGCTGTAGAGCAATAGTAAAAGTTCCTGAACCTAAAAGAAAGGAATTAGAAAAAAGAGGTATAGAATATATTTTCTTAATTAGGATATGCTGAGAACAGTAAAATTTATAGGTTTGTAGTTATTGAATCTAATGAATCATATTCTGCTAATATAGTTATTGAATCAAGAGATGCAATTTTCTTAGAAGATAGATTTAATTCAACTCCAAGATCTGAAAGTAAAATTCACTTAGAAATAGAAGAAAATGTAGAAAATAAGCCCGTTAAAAATATTAAACCTAGAAAAAGTAAAAGAATAAGAAAATCAAAGACTTATGGACCAGATTTTTTTATGTTCCTTGTGGAAGGGACAGGAGAATCAATAGATAGCATTGCACCTATATGCCTTCATATGGAAGGTGATTCTGAGACCTATGAAGAGGCTATAAGGTCTCGAAATTCATATTTTTGGAAAGAAGCAATACAAGATGAGATGGACTCAATAATGAGAAATAACACTTGGGAATTAGTGGATCTTTCTCGTGGGTCAAAAGTCATTGGTTCTAAATGGATTTTCAAAAAGAAAATGAAAGTATATGGAACTGTTGATAAGTTCAAAGCACGGTTAGTTGCTAAGGGGTTTGCACAAAAATAAGAAATTGATTACTTTGATACATATACACCAGTAGTAAGAATTGCTACAATTAGAGTGCTTATAGCACTTGCTTCAATTTTTAATTTTGTCATTCACCAAAGGATGTTAAAACAGTTTTCTTAAATGGTGAACTAGATGAAGAGGTGTATATGAAGCAACCCGAAAGATTTATAGTTGCTGGTCAAGAAAATAAAGTGTGCAAATTAGTTAAGTCTTTATATGGACTGAAATAAGCCCCTAAGAAATGGCATAAAAAATTTGATGAAACTGTTCATGCTAATGGATATAAAATAGATGAATCTGATAAATGTGTGTATAGTAAAGCTGTTATGATTTGTTTATATGTTGATGATATGCTTATTTTTGGTACTGATTTAGAAGAGGTAAAAAAACTAAACATTTTTTATCTAGTAATTTTGATATGAAAGATATAGGAGTTGCAGATATAATTTTAGAAATTAAAATTGTTAGAGATGATCATAATTTAGAATTATTTCAATCTCATTATATAGAAAAAATATTAAAAATATTTGATGAATTTGAAGGATATTCGGTGAGTACTCCTTTTGATCCAAGTATTAAATTAGTACCCAATACAGGTTCGTCTGTTTCACAAATTGAGTATACAAAAATAATTGGATGCACTGCTTAATGTATGCTATGACTTATACTAAACCAGACATAGCATATGTTGTAGGTCGTTTAAGTCGGTATACAAGCAATCCAAGTAAAGACCATTGGCATGCTGTCCGAAGAATATTAAAATATTTGAAAGGAACAATAAACTATACTTTGTTGTATAGTGGTGAACCTTCTGTTTTAGAAGGATATACAGATGCCAGTTGGATAAGCTATACAGAAGATCATGCATCAACAAGTGGTTGGATCTTTACCCTTGTTGGGGGTGCTGTTTCTTGGGGATCCAAGAAACAAACTTGCATAACGGACTCTACCATGGCGGCAGAATTTGTTGCTTTGGCAGCAGCAAGCAAGGAAGCTGAATGGCTTAGAGATTTATTACATGAAATTTCAGTTTGGCAAAAACCAATGGCACCAATCTCTATACATTGTGATAGCCAAGCAATATTATCAAAGGTTTATAACAAAGTTTATAATGAAAAATCTAGGCATATGTTAAAAATCTTATTAGTAATGGAGTTATATCTATAAATTTTATAAGGTCAGAACAAAATCTTGCAGATCCTTTGACGAAAGGATTGACAAGGAATTTGGTGTTTAAAACATCAAAAGGGATGGGACTAAAATCCGTATTTTAAATAATTACCAATGGTGGAAACCCAACTCACACTTGAGTAACATCAAGTCTTGAGTTTAATGCGGTAAAGTATACTATTAGAGTAATTGCAAGTACTCATAATTATTTCTTTCATTCCAAAGTAAAAAGTACTTGGAACCATAATGGTATAAAGGAACAGGATGAGCTTTGCTCTTAATAGACCTATAGCAAGTATATTATTGCTGAAGTATTTAATTATGGAATATTTTTGATAGAGTCTACCTATATGAATGTGAACTGAGGCCGATTCTTAGAGTTAAGATTTTACTCTTAAAACACTCACGAAAGGATACAAGACACAAGGCCATGTAGTATACTAAATGTGTCATATTTAATATAACATCTAAATGATACCGAAATTTTATGTGTCATCAGTGCATGCTTGTTCATATGAGTTAAATGGTTCAAAACTTGTCTACCATTTTAAATTCGGATGAGTGAATACCACTAGTTACTAGGTAAAGGTTCAAATCGCAAGATACCTCTACTGAAAGTATAAAACTTCCAGAATGATAGGATTGAAAATGAATTTTGAAAATGGTGGAGGATTGTGAGATATATTTTCAAAATATGTGAAAAGCTATTTTGAAGAGTTACATCTCTTCATAGAGTTGTAACTTATTCAAAAGTTATGCCTGTTAAAAGGTTGCAATTATTTGAGAAGTTATGTCTGTTGAAAGGTTGTAACTATTTGAAAAGTTGTATCTGTTGAGTACGTAACTGCATGTTGCATGTACTCCGTCTTTATAAATTTTCCTCATTTCATTATTGCTGGAAATCTATCTCAACACTTTCTTTATGCGCAAAAGAAAGAATAGAGAATATTATTCTGTAAATTATTATTTAGTGTAAGGCTTGACTGTGTGAGTGCATAAACAAGTCAAGTGTTCTTCATTGTATCCTACAGAAAATTCGCCAATAACCCATTTTGCACACCATTGTATATTGGTGGGGGCGAATTAAGCTTAAAGGAAAGTGTGTGTAACACACGCCTTGAAGAATTGCGCTATTTGATTCACTATCCACTCCTCTCTTAACTCACAATCACCTTTACCGGGAAGACTTTCGATGCTTCACCTTGAATACCCCTTAAAACTACCAGACCGATTAACCAGGCTCTGATACCACTTGTTGGGCCAACCGCGAAGAGCTCTCGACCACCGAAGGAATTTCGAGGAGGAATCAAGTGAGATAACAAAAGATGAGAAGACACCACATCCAACTCAAAACCTTAAGGTTGTAAGTTAATGGGTCTCTCATATTATAAACTCTTCATTCTTCCTTGCTTTCTTTGATGTGGGACTAACTTCAACACTTCTCACACTTGCAACATTAACAATAGTTTAGTGGTTCGATCGGAGTTTAATCGAAGTTCAACCGGTTATGGGCATGCGTACGCAAACACACACGCGATGTGGACTCTGGGTTCTGTCCAGACGCCCCGCGTACGCGGAATTGTGCATGCGTACACAAAATGGGAGAATTTATAGGCTCGCATACGCGGGCAGTACCACACGACGTGGGAGTGCTTCCCTGTCCAAGGGGCTCTCGTACGCGGACAAGAGTCGCGTACGCGAGATGCGCAAATTTATACTCTTGCGTACGTGAGACATAACATGCGTACGCAAAACCCCTGTTTTGGGAAAAAATGTATTTCTGTGTTTTAAACATGTTTTCTAACTTTTAAACATCTATAGTTACCTTTTAAGATCCCAAATTTAATTTCTAATCATAGGGAGAGGGGTAGACCTAGAGAGGGAATTAACTTTATAATTAAGAAAGATTATAAAGTGATGATTCAAGTTTGAGAAGTACGAAATATTGATCATGTAATGAATAAAGGCTGTGACGAACATGAATGATTATACGACTTATTACATTTCAATTATCTGAGATACGAGTTTTTCTGGTAGATGCAATGGCTAGCCACCACTTGCTCCATATTGAGACTCGATACTCGGTTGACCCTAAGTCGCAAAATATGGGCGGGTACTTTAACTCCCTGGAAATTCTCCCAATGAGATGAAAATTAAATGATTGAGAATTATATGCATAGATTATTGGGGATACGCGCACGAAGGGACTACCAGAGTTAGCTACTGGATATGTCAAGTTTGGCTATATAACCGACAGATGAGACTCATCAGCCATAGGGCAGGCATACATTATATGCATTTGTCTGTTTTGTTTGAGTGTACAATATTTGGGTTTGCCTATTTGATTATCTATGCCTATATGCTATATGTTCTACCTGCCGTACATGCATTCTATCTGGGTTTTCTTTGTCTGTATTGTATGTCTATGCGACTGAGAGATCCCTTGTCTGGCGAAGGAGTGACGAAGGTAGTTCTATTGGTGTTTTGGAGGGTTGGAGGAGGCAAAAGTGAAGTGTTGAATTAGGGTTAGATTCAGAACTTGAGAACCTTAGATAGTTTACCTAATATCTGGTTTAGTTTATCCGTTAAGTTTAATTCTTAGTATCGGAGTTCTAGGATTGTCTCTGGCTTTTCCGGGACATTATATATTATGTACATTGGCACCTTTACCATGCTGAGAATCTCTGGTTCTCATTCCATACCTATATTGTTGTTTTTAGATGCAGACCGAGAGGCACCTCACTAGGCGTCTGGAGTTTCTTGTGCAAGCAGTTTCCGTTTACGTGAGCGATGCGTTTTTCTTTTTGCGATCTTTTGCTTAAATTTCCTTTAAGGCTCCTCGATTATAAATTTCTTTCAACTACTACTATGTATAAATTTTATTTTTAGATGTCATAATACCTCACTACTTCCATTTTACGACTTAAGCGTAAAACTCTGCAGAACTAGGGTTCTTTGTTCTTTGGAGGGGTTCATCGAATCAAGAATTCTTTAAAAAAATTGGCCAGTTTCGACGATTCATTGGTTAACTGCCAGTTCGACCGATTCTTTGACTGATTTTTTATCAAGCGATTTATGAGGCTAATCGAACTGGCCTGATGACCGATTTTCAATTGAAACGGTCGATCCAATTTGATTTTTAAAACTATGATGTCATGGTTACTCATATTATTTATTTACGTGAAGAGTTTTTACAATAAAAATATTATTGTGAAATTCCAAATCAGAAATTAATTTTTAAATATTTAGCCAAATTTATATATTTAGATAATTTTTTAAATAATAAATTTAAAAATTAATTATTTTTGTCGATATATTTAATAATGTATGAAATTTAAATTCTAAAATAATATTTCGTAATGTTGAAAATATATCATAGTGCATCGTATTTTAAATGTTATTAAAAAATGTACCATCTTTTACAAATAAAGAAAAATTAAAAGACTAACTTTTTATTAATATAAACTAATATTTTGAGTGCAAATTAAAGCTCAGGATCAATCTGACTTTGATCTATGATAGATATAAGAATAAGATGATTCATATGAATTCAATTTTCGGCAATGCGTAGGTAATACATTATTCCAATAAGTGGACTAAGCGCTATAAATTTTTTTTTTTTTTACTAAAGATAGGAGACTCAAACTCACAACCTCTTAATTGAGTATGAAGAGACTATGTCATTTGAACTATTACTCATTGGCAGCGCTATAAATTATTTGAAACCCATTGTAGGGCATAATTGTATTAAATATCATCTATTATCAAAGGAGCAAAGAGAAATAAAGGCATTATCACGGGGGAAATAATCTTGAATTATTTCACTACCTAGCTAATGCATACAACCACCACACCACCAACACGCTTTTTCTTAAATAAATCATCATTTAAAGTTACCTTTGAGGCATTAGAAAAGATAACACTATCCTTGTTATTTACAAAATATATAAAAAGTATAAACCCAATTATTTTAAGTTATATACCAAACTCTCTTTATTTTAAAGAGTAAATTACTCTTTGTTACATATGATATTGATTGAAATAGGTTAATTTATCATAATTAAATTTAATCATTCATTTAATTTAAAGTATAAACCTAATTATTTTGAGTTATATATATATCATATGGAGAAAGAGAAAATTAGAGCTTATTTAATTTGTATTTTTATTTTATTTCATTTTAATATTTCTCAAAATCTTTTATTTGTATCACACCTTGCTCTCCAAAAATGATCAACAAATTAATTTTTTTAAATTAATATGTATTTTGAGAGTAAATGTTAATATTATTAAATATTTTTATAAAAAAAACACAGAAAGTTAACATTTTATTGTATTTATTAAAATAAAACTTTAAAATTTTTTTACTAAAAATACGTACAATCACATTAGCTAAATTTTCTTGTTTTGGACAATAGAATAAGAAAGTTTGGGCCATAACGTGGGAAAAAGCAAAGTGAGTGATGGATTTCGTAAGCCTTGTGACTTTTTGAAAGGTTTTTGTGAGTGTGACCTAATCAAACGTAAGGTTGTTGAAACTTAGGCTCAACTAAATTATGAGTATCTAGTACTTGTACTTTCACCACTGTACTTCGAAATCTACAAAAACTAAAACACTGTACTTCTCCACCAAAGTAAAAGAGTGTGTGTACTTGAAATTACAGTGGCATATGTAACTCCTTCCACACACACAAAATAAAAAATAAAATAAAATTCTGAATATATTAGAATAAAGTATTTTTTTATTATTAAAATTTGTTAAAAATTTTAAAAATATTCTTAAATTTAATAAAATTCTTTATTTCATTTTTTATTATTAAATAAAGTAATTATTTTAACTTCACTTGTAGTAACATTTCTAAACACAAAATTCTCCAATATATATATATATATATATAGGTCTTGCAATGTTATTTATTTTCATGAATTAAACTTTTTTTTGGGTGTAATTTTCATGAATCAAACTATTTCGTGTTTCCTCACATTTTATGGCCTGGGGCTGATTTAGACACCTTGGTCCAAAGTGACTTTTCTGAAGAAAAAAATAAGAGAAAAAGATGGGTTTGCCACAAAATTTGGACGGGCCATTCACAAATAATGTCTGAATAATGAATAGGTCTGTAAAGCCCATATGCACAATGCCAATCAGCCCCAAAAAAAATGCCAACTCCTAAAGAAAAAGGTTACATTTGATTTATATTTATATTTATATTTTCTGTTTTTATTTTTAAAAGTTTGTGATAAAAAATAAAAATAGAATGTTAAAATAAAAAACAAAATGTTATTATTGTTTTTTAATTTTCTTTTCACAAAACTTAAAAAAAAAATTAAAAATAAAAATGCAAATCAATCAGACTTTAAGGATTTCATTATGATGTATTCATGTTGTTCATTATATAAATATAATATTTTCATGACAAAAAATAAATAAAATAAAGTATTTGATCATACAATCAAATTCTTTCATATATAAATGATATTTATAGTAACAAGCGTAAGACATGAATATTATGTGATCATTTATAAGTTATAACTAGACCACCTTCAGTA